>NW_022103900.1:50466686-50522657 GCF_000313985.2 Echinops telfairi
ATCTCCAGTGGCCTACTAATGGGCTTTGGGGCTCCAATCCACACTCCCCCCATCATTCACTATGGTAAGATTTTTTTGTTCTGATGATGCCTTATACCTGATTCCTTTGACACCTCGTGATCGCATAGGCTGGTGTGTTTCTTCCATGTGGGCTTTGTTGATTGTGAGCTTGATGGCCGCTTTATTATCTTCAAGCCTTTAAGACCCCAGATGCTATACTTTTTGATAACTGGGCACCATCAGCTTTCTTCACCACATTTGCTTATACACCCATTTGTCTTCAGTGACCGGTTCGACACCTCGACACCTCGTGATCACACAGGCTGGTATGCTTCTTCCATGTGGGCTTTGTTGCTTCTGAGCTAGATGGCCGCTTGTTTACCTTCAAGCTTTTAAGACCCCAGATGCTGTATCGTTTCATAGCCTGGCACCATCCGCTTTCTTCACCACATTTGCTTATTCACCCGCTTTGTCTTCAGCGGTTGTGTCAGGAAGGTGACCATCATAGATTGCCAATTTAATAGAAGAAACTATTCTTGCATTGAGGGAGTACTTGAGTGGAGGCCCAATGTCCTTCTGCTACCTTAATACTAAACCTATAAATATAGGCTCATAGATCTATTTCCCCTTTTCAATTGAAGAATACCACAGCACAGAGGGTCAGGGACCATCAGAAATTCAGCTTGAGTAAGGCCCTTCAGATCACTGAGAAGACTAGTACATGCCAGAAAAGGAATCAAACCTACTGAAAAATTACTACAATTTGGTCAGAAACACCACTTGGGTAAGGCTGCATGTCATCTAGGGCGGCAGTAATCATAATAAGGATAGAGCAAAAGAGGGCTGGGAAATACACAGGAAATGTGAGTTACAAAAATTGGTTAAGTTTAATCTTATTTAAAGGTGATTTTTCCCCCTTCTCCTCCTCCCTGGGGATACCCACATACAAGGCTATGCTCATTTCCTGTGCATCAGGCTGCCTATCAACACTGTCAGCAAAAGATGCAAAAGGTAAAAGAGATTGGGATGAGGACGCCTTGAACAGGAGACAAGCGGGGTGAGGAGATCTGAGGAGGGGCACGAATAGCTGTCAAGTGGAAGCCAGCCGGGGGTGCTGCATCCTCACAAGGAAAGGGCATGCACAGTACACTGATGAACATGCATGTTTTAAAAAGTCATGAGGGGTTCATTTTTTAACAGATGAAATTTAAGGAGACCTTGTCTGAAAGGTTTTAAAAACAAGTATGTTGCTCTGAGACTTCATGGAAGTTTTTATGGTGATTATTTTAAGAGCTTTTTGTTGAGAGGCTAAATAAATAAATGTCCCCCCATTTGCACAAACTGACAAATCATCATTGAAAGGAAATTCAGCAATCAATAGGCAGGCAACCCGCCCCCCTCAAAAAAACAAAAAAAACCTGTTCCCTAGGAGTCAGAATTGACCCAATGGCAGTAAGTTTGCCTTGGGCTCTTTTCTTTTGGGTTGCCATTGCGTTCATGTCAACTCATAGAAATTCTGTAGGCCCCGGTAGAACTGACTGGCGGGTTTCCCGGCTGTAAATCTTTATGGAAGCAGTCTGCCACATCCTTCTCCCATTGTCCACAGGCCAGAGTAGAACTGCCTGGTGGATTTCCAAGGCAGGAAATCTTGATAGAAGCAGACGAGCCCACTCTTCTCCTGCGGAACAGCTGGTGGGCTCAAATTTGGTTGAAGAGTCTGACTGTTGGGCCACTGGGCTCCCAGGAGGCAAGTAGGTCGTATCATGAGAAGGACCTCATGCTCGGTAAAGGGTCGGCAACGGACTGACACAGGGGCCACAACAATGGGTTCAAACCTAGGAACGCCAGTGAGGAGATAAGCATGGCCAAGCAGGGCATAGGGTTGCTATGAGTCAGAAGGGACTGGACAGCACCTCACAACCACCAGAGTGCAATGGGTCATAGCCTGAGCTCTACATTGATCCAATATGGTATCTACTAGCTATGCCTGGCAATTGACCATTTTAAATATGGTTAGTCTAGAGTCACATGTGTTTCTAAGGATAAAAGACACACCAAAGTCTGAAGACAGCACAAAAACTTATAATACCTCATTCATGAAAGCTTCAAATGGGTTACACGATGAGAGAGTAATATTTTAGCTCTATCAGCTTAAGTAAAATAGAAGGATGAAATTCATTTCAGTGATTCTTTGGACTTTTTTTTTGAGGCCTAAATGATTTATTATCGTAACCTTTATAGAAAAAGCATGTCCATTCCTTCTCTAGATATGAATCGATCTACATATTCTTTAAAGAACTAATTAAAAAAACTCTCGCAGAAAAACACTCATGTACGTGATCACATCATCAAATACTGGGACATACTGATATGATCACAAGGTATTTGGTAATCTTCTGAAGCCTCGGTGACAGTGTCAGGAATCCCTGTCTTAAAGTCAACCTGCTTGGCACTTCTGCACTAAGTGCTGATAATTTTGTTTATTCATTTTTAATCATATTAGGAGTCATATAATTCAGTATTTTTGAATTAATCCTAGTAAAAAAAATCTTATAATTAATTCAAACACCCTGTAGCCATGTGTCACGTGTCTCAGGGAAGCACTTTGCTTCATCGAGTTTTCAGTGGTGGCTGATTTTTCAGTAGATCAACAGGCCTTCCTGGGCTTTTTTTCTTAATCTGACTGGTATGCCATTGAAGACTGCACCTGCGAGTTTCATGATATTCCTATTCACATTGCACCGATCTCCTGAGACCCTGACGGCCTGGGTGCAGATCTCGGCTGGAGCAAGAACGGCAGTCTCTGCCTGTGTAGGTGAACGGGAATACAGCCATGAGCTGGTTGGCAAGGTTTCATAAGTTAATTCGGGTATCCCATCTCCTCAGCTGCCATCTATCACTTCTGATGCAGTGCGACCCATGGGTTCCACAGTGGAATTGTCCCATGAGGGGCTCAATCAAGTAGATAACTAGGCCTTGCTTCTGAAGCACCTCTGGGTGGACTCCAACCTCCGCTCTCTTAGGAAACAGCGGATCTGAGTAACTAAGAATGGGCTCCAGGTCAGCACCTAGTGCATACACTCAGTTAACCTCAGCTGCTCATGCCCACTGGACATAATTTGTCTGCAGCGTGCCGGGACATATGATTGTTCCTCCATTCTGCACATCCCAATGATGGGGAACTCCTATTTCTGTGTCACAGCCTATTTCACACCTAGATACCTCTGGATGTGAAGAAGTTCATTCCTAGAATACAGACAAACCCTCTCTTCATACTGTAGAGTCTTCTTAGCTTCTTTGTATATGAGTCTGCCAAAGGCCAGGAAAGAAAGTGGGCATACTCCAGTACTGTATTTCTTATCCTTTTTTAAAAAATAATTTTATGGGGGCTCTTACAGCTCATATCACAATCCATCCATCCATCCATGTGTCAAGCACATTTGCACATATGTTGCCAAAACACTTTCTTTCTACATGAGCTCTTGGTCTCTACAGCTACTTTCCCCTTTCTCCCTTCCTTTCCTCATGAACCCTTGATAATTTATAAATTATTATTTTGTTCACGTCTTGCCTCAACCGCTGTCTCCCTTCACCCACACTTTTCTGTTGTTTGTCCCCCTGGAGGGGGGATTATATGTCAATCATTGTGCTTGGTCCCCCTTTCTCCTCCCACATTCCCCCTGACCCTCATGGTATCACTACTCTCATTGTTGATCCTGAGGGGGTTATCTGTCCTGGCTTATGTGTGTTGAGAGCTCTTAACTGTACCAATGTACATGTTATAGTCTAGCTGCATTTTTAAAGTAGAATTGGGGTCATGGGGGGGGGGCATTAAAGAATTAGAGGAAAGTTGTATGTTTTTCCAGTGCTATACTCCACCCCAGTACTGTATTTCTATAGAAAAGAAGAAGCAGTGGTATTGGAAATCTAGGCATTGTACACTCCCATGGAAGTTTGAGTCAAGAAATCTCATGCTGAGCCAGCAAAACAGTTTTAAAACACAAATCTTCAGAAACGTGATTTCTAACCTATACTTAACCAGAGGGTAGCTCCTCCCTTCTTAGAAAAATGGTCCCCTCTGACCAAGGATACATTAGTGTTGGGGTTTGCATGGAGTAAATAGGGCAGAGAAGGGCGCCCACCCACTTGACCAGAGCTCTCAGCTGAATCACAGGCATCACGTACACCAGAAGAGTGCTACCCCCATTACCCCCCTCTGTATGCTAAGTTCAAAGTCGAATGGTTTGCATAGTTAGCAGAACAGTTCTTACTTACAAGCCATTAATAAAAGGAATCAGGTGTGGCTTTCCAAAGTCAGTCTGAATTTTCTGAGTCATCCAATGATTAATCAGGGACCCAACACTTTGATCTGTGAATGTCTCAAACTCTTGACCATGTTAAGGTGCCATAATCTTCAGGCATGAAGTTTGAGCCTAATCAAAATACCATTTTCCCCTTATTTTGTAATGGCATGCCTACCTCCAGTACAAGTGATTCAGCAATACTCTTCCTGTCAGTCATCTCTGTGGTCCCCGGAGGCTTTGGTAGCAGGTGAGCATGTGCTCCTGCATGCTGGAGAAATTCCAGCAGAGATTAAGGCTAAACTTGCTGACCCAAAACTTCAGGGCATAGGAGCAGTCTAATGCATCAGAAGCAAAATGAGCTTTGCAGCCCCAGAGCATGGATGCAAATACAGGCTCTGTGGCTTAACTGCTGCGTTAGGTACCAGAGGTCCTTCAGCCTCTGTTGTCCAGTCTGAAAAAATGGAACTCAATAATAGTCTCATGCTGAAACACGATTTTGAAGATTAGACATATTGATTCTAGTAGATCTACTGCAGTAAGCAGCGTATCTTCTATCAAAAAAAACCCAACTCATTGTCTTTGAGTCAATTCTGACTCATAACAAGCCAACAGGGCAAGATCAAATTGCTCCAAGACTGTGACTCTTGATGAGAGAAGAAAGTCTCATCTTTCTCCCACAGAGTAGCCGGTGGTTTTGAAATGCTATTAGCAAAGCAGCCCAATGTGTAACCACTGTGCCACCTGGGCTTCTGCAGCCCAAACTCACTGCCATTAAGTTGATGCCGACTCAATGCGAGTTTATAGGACAGGCAGGGTAGAACGGCCCCTGTGAGTTTATGAGACTGTAACTGTTTATGAGAGTAGAAAGCCCTGTTTTCTCCTGAAGATACACTACCTAATCAATCATTAGTGGTCACAACTAGGGCCTAGGAGCCTTTGTGGTGCAGTGAGTTACTAGTTAGGCTGCCAACCAGAACCTTGGTGGTTGAAGGTTGGCTGTTTGAAACCACGAGCCATTACTCAGGAAAATGATAAGGCTTTATGCTCAAATAAAGATGTATAGCCTCAGAAGCCCAGAGGGCAGGTCTACATTGTCTTATGGGGTCACTGTAAGTGTGGATCATAACAAATTTTGGATAGCCTTGAGAAGAGTGGGAATTCCAGAAGAATTCATCGTGCCAATGAGGAACCTGTACATGGATCCAGAGGCAGCTGTGTGAACAGAACAGCATGGTTTAAAATCAAAAAAGGTGTGTGTTAGGGTTGTAACCTCTCACTATACCTCTTGTGTTAGACAGAGTTCTCTAGAGAAACAAAACTAGAATGTTAATCATTTTTATATATTTACATAGATAGATAACATAAGAAATCAGCAGTTAATTAAATTATAAAGCAGTACAAATGGCTCCGTGAAACTCACTTCCATAAGACAGTTGTGAGATACTGGTAGTCCTTCTTGAGGGCCGCCGGGTAATCCTCTGTAGAGCAATTCAGGCTATCTGGCCACAGGCAGCAAACAGCAAGGCAGGTCACCAACAGTCAGCCAGATGACAGGGTCCGACAGTCCCCGGCTCAAGAGATGTAAATTCCAATGGTGTGGCGAAGCAGGTCTTGAAGGAACCTCAGATTACAGCGACACAGTCCATGGGTTAGCGTAGTTTGCAAATTGAGGCAAAGAACAAGCAAGGCAGCCACACACTGCTCCGATGATGAAAGAGCAAGAGACAAGAAAGGCGAGGCTCACCAAGCTCTTTACCTCTCCGCCCTTCTATGAATCCCACATGTGTTATCGGCCAGGTTGGCACGCTAAACTAACTACCTCACCTCTTAAGTCTGCACGCTGAGCCAATAATCAGAGAAGCTGAGGTCTATGAAGCATGTGACATCAGGTGTAGAGGAAGGCTTATTAAAAACTGTAGATATGCAGATGACACAACCTTGTTTGCTGAAAGTGAGGACTTGAGACAATTTCCGACAAAGATCAAAGGATTGCAGCTTTCAGTGTGGATTATAACTTGGTGTAGAGAAAACCAAAATCCTCACAACTGGGCCAATAAATAGCATCATGATAAAGCAAGAAACGACAGATGCTGTCAAGGATTTCTATCTTGCTTGGATCTATAACCAATACTCATGGAACCAACAGTCAAGAGATCAAACAGCATATTGCATTGGGTGTAAAATGTTGAAAATAAGGATGTTACTTTGAGGACTAAGGTGTAACTGACCCAAGTCAGGGTGTGTCCAATGGCCTACTAGGCGTGTGACTGTGGAACAGTTACTCAGGAAGACCCAAGACAAATCGATGTGTTTGCATTTTGTCGCTGGGGAGGAATATGGAAAGCACCGAGGGCTGCCAGGAGAAAAAACAAATTTGCCTTGGAAGAAGTATAGCCAGAATTCTCCTTAAAAGGCAAAAAAAAACAAAAAAGGCTTCATCTCACATGTTTTGTACATTTTATCATGAGAGACCACTCCCCGGAGAAGGACATCACACTTGATAAAGTAGGGGGACAATGAAGTGGAGGTAGACCCTACATGAGATGGATTGACACATCATGGGCATCGCTGTGAAGATCACACAGGATGGGGCAGTGCTTGGCTCTGTGGTGCCCAGGTTGCCAAGAGTCAAAACAACTTGCTGGCGTCCACGAAGCATGGGAAGAAGTTGGAGTTCGTGTGACAGCAGTGGTTTGGGTTCTGTGGTTGGCTGTTGTTCTTATGGCTACCTGGGTAGTGCTCAGCCTTACCTTTCAAAAAAAGAACAAAACACACGTCCAAAACTCACGAACACCGAGTCCCTGCGACTCACAGCAGCCCTATAGAGAGCTTGCAAGGCTGTACATCGTTATGGGAACAAGAAGCTGGTCTTGCTCTCTGGAAAAGGCTGACGGTTGGACCTGCAGTCCTAGTGGTGAGGGGTCCACCAGCGAACCCACCGCACCACCGGGGCTCCATGGGATGAAAGAACATTTAGCTGATGTCGGACCTAGAATGCTACTTTTTCTACTCCAGAAAGAATCGAAATGAAAGTGTTACTCTGCAGGGAGGGACCTTCCCAGCAATACGCATGCTTAGTTATAGCTAGAAAAAATCCAGAAAAAAAGGCGCAAACGAATTTTCCTCAAAGAGTACACCAAGTTAGCAACATTCTTGCCTCTGGTTATTCCTCTTCATAGAGCGGCCCAGGCCGATTGAAATGAAGCCCCTGGACAATACTTAATCGCAAAATGAATGGAAGTCGACAGAAGACTGGAAATGGAGACAGGAAACATGATTTTTTCTCCAAAAGCAAAACACCTGTTGGACCAGCCCTCTTTTACATGGTCTGAGGGCTGAGGCAGCTGTAGGCAAAAAGGGTGGATACCAGAGCACATGACTTGGATTAGAAACGTATCTTTGCGCCTTGCACTAACAGAGAGACTTAGGAGTCTTATTTGATGCTTTCTAGGAAAATTAATGAAGCTAATAGAGAGGTTTTTTATGGATTCAGAACTCAATTGAAAGGGGCCTAAGTCCTTTGGGGTCTTTGGTAATTTAAATACATATGAATAACAATTTCAAAGTGTCTTCAGCAGATATAAATGTGACATAGAAGAAATCCAAATAGAAGCTTAAACAGATTTGAAGTTCAACTACTGGGCAAAGCAAATTTACATTTATTCTTTAAAAGAAAAAAAACCATTCCAGTCATTCAGGCACACTTAAATTTGATGTTCATGTGGACAACACTGTTGATCTTGCATTTATTTTTATTATGAGTAACATCAAGGGGCAATATTCAAGTATTCACCAACTTGAAAAATATAATCAATCCCACTGAGTTGTACAGGTTGAATTGGTGTTTTGTTGTATATATTTTCACAACAATATTTATTAACCAACAGAGCTCAGTCACTAACCAATCAGAACAGACTCCAGCAAGAGCCCCGAGAAGCTCCCAAGGGACCTTATTGTGCCAGATGGAGGAGCCTCTTAATGTCGGCATCAAAAGGTGACCTAAGGGTTGTTGGGGGAGTGTCCTGTCGGGATGGGGTGACAGTGGCATCTTCAGGGACCTTAGAGCAGCATCTGGGTACTTACCAATACTGAAGTGTTTTAATATTTTTACAACCAGTAAGGGTTGCATTAGTACATGTTGCCCAAATTGCCCTGAATGTGTCTAACATAAGCACAAAAGACAGAAATCAATAGAGGAGAACACATGCATGCACACACACACACACACACACACACACAAACTGCAAGGACAGATTACTGCAAGCCTGGGTCTTATTAAAATTGATACTTTTATGTATGAGCACTACACAGAATGTTTTTCATAATAATCACCTGCGATAATGCAAAATTAAAATATATGTCACTAAAAAACTGCATTCAGAGACCAAGCCAGTGGTGCCCGAGTGCCACAAAGTTTGAGCTTTCCTCCACAGTGTGGTTCTTCCAGGGGTAATGAGCTGCTCGCTAGCATAACACCAGGGCACAAAGCAGCAGGCAACCTTCAGGCATGCTTGTGGAACCGAC
Organism: Echinops telfairi; assembly: GCF_000313985.2. Taxonomy (NCBI): domain Eukaryota; kingdom Metazoa; phylum Chordata; class Mammalia; order Afrosoricida; family Tenrecidae; genus Echinops; species Echinops telfairi. The sequence continues at coordinate 50,475,515 of NW_022103900.1, forward strand.
CGATGAGCTTCTCTGGAGTCGAGGCGTCGAAGAATTGTCTGAGCATTAGTTACTTTGGATTATGATTTTAGCTACAGCATATTAAATTACAAGTGGCTCATAATTAAAATATGCCTAGAGAGGCAAAATCAAAAGCAAGTATCTTGTCCCTTGCTGCAAAATGCCCACATTTAGCAAGAATCATCTTTTGTTCCATCCAGAAAATAGTTCCGCAGTTTTATGGGTGCGTGTACCTAAGTCAACACCCACCTTTTCTGATATGAAGACCACTGCTGTTAACCCCAAAACATTCTCGCTGGCCATACCACAGCCACCAGCTGAACCTTTGCAAAAATACCTGATGTTCCAAAGTTAAAATTAATTTAGTGATATTTTTAAATACACAACAGCTTATTTATTAAAAAACAAGAACCACTCTCAACTAGTCGATTCTGACATGCAGCAACCCAAAGAGTGTCAAACTGTGCTCCACAGGGCATTGAATGACTACATCTTTCAGAAGCAGATCAACCAGGCCTTTCTTCCAAGAAGATACTAGGTGGGTTCACGCTGTCACCCTTTCTGCGAGTAGACAAGAAGAGCTTAACCACTGACAACCACATGTATACACTCTTAAACTAACTATAAAGATTCAAATACTTGTAACAGACACATTCATTGTTCAGCTTACAAACAATGGTTAGGTGGAATGCCTACCCTTGACTAACCCCGAGTCCCCATCAGCTGTGAAGCACTACAGAATCTGTAGTTAACATCAGAAGTTGACCAAAGAAGGATGCAGAGAATTTGACCGCCACTAACGTTCCCCTTCTCCTTTCAAATGAGGTGCTCAATGTAGCAGCTATAGCATATTCATGATAAATCATAGGTTGATTCTAACCGGAAAACCATAAAGTATCCATATCCATTATAACTGGCCACTTCCAGGCACCTAAACGCTGAATGAAAGTAGGATTCTAGGAATTCAATGACTGTAGTACAGCCAGGATGACAAGAAAGTGGACAAGGAACATCTAGTCCTTTTTGGCTTGGTTAAGCAACAGTCATGATTAGTTCTAAATAAAAAACATCAAAATCCTAGTTTAAAAAATAATAATCCCTATTAATGAAGAGATTTTAAAGGCTGAATAAAACATTTATAATCTTGGAGCCAGGGGTGCTAGTGATTTCTAATCTCTCAGAACTTTGATCCCATTCAAATTCACAATAGTAAACATTTAGAATTTAAAGTGGAGTTTAAAAATCCCTCTACTTTTTCAGGTTTAATGTGCTCATTATCACTTGAATATTAATCCTGTTAACAGCTCTAAATCAAGGACCTGCATTAAATTTAGAACACGTTGCCTGGTATTAAAAGCAACTGCAGCTGCTTCTTTTATAGTTATATATGGGGGGGGGGGATATCTTCTTTTAAAAACAAAACAAAATGAGCATGCACTTCACATTCCAAAATCCAAAACCATGTCGAAGTAGCTCATACAAATAGTTTGTGATACAGTAATACTCTGTTCTTATTCAAAGAGACTTCCTTTATTCTTCTTTTTCTACTGAACCTTTGTGGTTAAGGTGTTGTTATTTTTTTTCCCCAGCAAGTAATGTTGTCATGCACTGTTTATTGGTCATGCATGTAAAACATGGTACCATTTGTTATTTTGACTACTAACCAGTAGGACCAACGAACTCTTCTTCATCATTCTACTCAATCTTTTGAGATTTGAGCAAACTAACCTTCATAATGGTATGCAGAACTGGTATCACAGTATGGGCAAGAAGAATTTGTTTTGTTTTGTGTTTTGTGTTTGCCGTTGTTGCTTTTTTGTTTGTTTGTTTTTCATTGAAGGAATTATATTACTCCAATTCAAATTGTGAAGTATAATTAAAATGAGTTCACTGGCCTTAGAATTCTTTTTTCCCCTTTTAGACACAATCTCTTTCCATTTACTTAGCACCTTTAAAAAATTATTATTCTTGTTTATTTCAGTCTGTTATTTGAGAACACACTTTTGTTTGTTTTCAGATAATAAAGAAACAATTATTCATTCAGAAACAGGATACACTACAAGGAGTAACCCAAAACCCACTTTCACTAAGTCGATTGCGATTCATAGTAATCCTATAGAGAGTCTCCAACACTGTAAATCTTTACAGAAACAGGAGCCTCATCTTTCTCCTGCAGCGTGGCTGGTGGACTTGAACCACCAACCTTACAGTTAACAATCTAACTGGAAACCTGCTATGCCACACCATGGCTCCTAATATGGCCACCAGCTGGTCTTTAGTAACCATTTTTGATGATAAATATTTCAGCAGTCCTATTTTTAAAGTTTATTCCTTGAATACTTTCTTTAAGGCACACACCGCAGAAACCAGGAAGTTACCGTCAGTTGTCAATTTAGCAATGTCAATTGCTCAAGCAGAGGAGTCTGTTTATACTTTTTAAAATGATGATTAGTAATTCTTGTCTACCTAGTAGTGTCCTTGTTTCTCAGTTATTCATGGCCTTAACAAGCAAGAACTTCAATTAAAAACAATTAGGAGTGGGTTAAAAAGCTCTAAGTATCTTTCTCAAGTATTGATTTACAAAGCGAATCCACTGCGTTATGGGCTTTCACAATACACTATCAAAGCCCACCACCAGCCTGGGCCACTCATCCCATATTACTGCTGCACGTCTGTAGGAGCTGCTGGGGCTCAGATGCAAGATTATCCCGCATTCTGCATTCTGAAAGTCAGCAATGTCATACGTAGATCCTTTGGAAGTGGCTGCGTACATTGTTATGGGGTCAGGAGAATTATCTTCATAATGGTATTTCATTTAAATTGGCTAGAATTATTCCTGATCCTGAACTGCCAGCAGGTGGGTGGCGAGAATAGAGTATGCAGGAATAGGAAGCAGGTAACTGCAGGGCCACAGAAAAGAGAGCCGGCCACACGAAGTTTTAAAAGAAGCCTCCTCTTATTAATGGCATCATGATGATTTGGAAACAGCAGTGCACCAAAATGATGCTTCAAGACAGGCACTCTGTATAGCAGTTCACCCACGAAGACAGGAGCCTTTCACTGGCCCATGAATATACGTAACCAAAAGCCTTAGTACAGCGAAAAGCACAAAGCAGCGCCTCTTCCCAGGAGCTCGCCACCTCCCAGTTACCCCAAGGAAATCAGACCACCCTGACGTTGTTGAAGACATGTAGACATCCAAAGATCGCCTGTCAAAAGGAAACTCCAGAAGGACACGTGTGAGCACGCGCGAGCGTGTACACACACACACACACACACACAGCCTGATTGGCATGCTCTCTGCCTGCACTTCCACGGTACCAGAGCCCTCCTAGGCGGACTGGTGAGAAACCCTAGGCGGGCAGGCTCCTCTGGTCAGGTGGTCCTTGGCAGGGACAGGTGTAAAGGTGCAAGCTCTCAGGAGAACGCTCTCCAGAACCCTGCGCCCTCGCGAGGTCCCACAACCCAGCTGAGCTCAACCTTGCCTGATCGGAACTGAATCTTAATGATCTCCGAGTAAGCACCGGAAAAATAAGGAAAAAAACACGCGAAGGTAGATCGCACGTCCTGACCCCCACCCCCTCCGTATTTGAAAATCCTGCACACGCAAAAAGAAAAAGAACGCGCGCTAAACACTTCCTCCCCTACTCCCATACAGACAGACATCAAGTTTTTCAACTTCAACGTCAAAGAACGCAGGTTCATTCACAACCTCAACAACTTTAAAACTTGGGGGAGGGACGTGCAGTAAAGGAAAGGCGACAGGTGCAGATGAGTTGCGCTGACAAAATCCGAGTTTCCTACCCCGTGCCCTTCCCTCTAACTCCCCACCCCACTGTCTCCGGCAAACCGCGGGGAGTCACCGCAGACGGGCGAGCCTCCCCTCCCCGTCTCGCCCCCCAGTCTCCAAAGTGACAGTGGGGGTGTAAACTGTTGCTGCAGCCTCCGCGGATCCACCGGAGGAAGCAGCAAAAAAAAAACTTCTTGGTTTGCTCAGCTGTCCTCCGGGCCCCTGAGATCCGTGGTCGGAGCTCTCCGGTGAGACCCCAGAGTTCAGCCGTTTGCCAAGCTCGCGGAACTCCCCTGGCGCCCTCCCGGGTGCCTGGGCTCCCTTCTTCATCTGTAGGACCCAGAGGGTCCACAGCTCCTGCCGCCCCAAACCACAGCGCGGTCCCAGCGCCGGAGGCCGGGGTCCAGGTCGCTCGTGGGTGCCCCCGCCCGCACAACCCGCGGAGTCTCCTCTCGCGGCGCCCCTGCAGCCCGCCCTTCCCCAAGCCCCAAACCCTGGCCACCCGAGACGCTCCGCCGCCAAGTTCCCACCCCTGGGCGGGGACCGGGGCTGGGGAGACGGCCTGGGGGGCAGCGGGGCGCAGAGAGCTAAGTCCGAGCCGCAGGCGTGCCCCTCGGCCCCCGGTACCCGCCTGCTGGCCAGCTCGCTGGCCGCCCGCGACCCTGGCATCATCCTCCGGCTGCGCGCCGGCGCCCGCACTCACCCTGCTCGCCCGAGCCGCCGCCGCCGCCGCCGCCCCTGGGAACCGCCGCGCCCCGAGCTTCTGCAGCGCAAGAAAGACAGTGGTGTGCGTTGGGAGACCACCCATTCCAGCGACTGGCAGCCCAGCCACGACTCCGGCTTCTCAGCACTGGAGGAGGAGGGGGGAGAGGAGGAGGAGGAGGAGGAAGGAACGGCGCAGTCGGACGCCATCTGCTGTACACCTCTGAGCTGCCATTGGTTGCCTGGTGCGTCCCCGGGAGCCGCGGGGCGCTGGGCCGCGGGGAGCCACCTCGCGCCTTTCCTCCCCCGGCAGCTGCTCCTCGCGTCCCCTCCCCTCCCCCCCTCCCCCTCGCGCAGCCCGCAGAGCCGCGCCACTCAGCTCCACCTGCTCCCGGGGGCGACAGCCGGGCGCTCCTGGAGCCCGGTGACCCCTCTGCGCCCCGCGATTGTTTTCCGCAACTTTGGAGCTCTGGGGTGGCGGCGCGTGCCGAGCGAAGGGACTCCCCAGCTGGGCTGAGCCCCAGGTACCGTACCCGAGCAGCTGAGCAACGCCAGGGGGGAAGAGAGTACTGTGCGCCTCTGGAGGTCCACGAAGTGATGGAAGAGAAAGAGAAGAAGGAGTGCTCCACGCCCGAACACACACACACACACACGTTCACGCACTCGCTCACTCACAAACGCTCAAACGCTCAGAATCATTCTGCAGGGTCTGGATGCCCAGCGTTCGTCTGCAGTTCCAGGGCATAAGAGGGCTTTCCTGTTACCGGGAAAAAGACAAAGAAGAGCCTAGAAGATTAAGGGGAAAAGAGGAAAGTGGCGAAATTGACCCTATGACCCTGAGGGAGGAGTGCCCGGACCTAGGTCCACAGCTGCCCGGAGGGTGCCCCCCTTTGAGGGTCTCCCAGAGGCTGCCCGGCCGAGCCTGGGAAAATCCCTCTTGATTAAAAAGGCGTCCCGGGTGGGCTACAGAGCGACAGCGCGGGAGTTCTTCCAGGTGAGGCCAGAGTGCCTGGAGCGCCAGGAAAGCCAGGTGCCGCTCCGGCTCTCCTGGTCACTTGCTTACTCTCTGACACTTGCTCCCAAGCCTTCGCAACACCTTTGATCTATGGAACTTTTTAGGCGCTTCAGAGAAATGAAGTTGCTTCAAAGGGAAAAAGCTTGGAAAAGCATGAGAGTTATCTACTGCCAAGTACAGAATATTTTCCCTGTCATTTCTCTAAGTGTGTTACACCAGCAACAGCAGAGATTGTATGCTTGGCTTCCGCGGGTGTTTAAAAGATAAAACTTGATGTCATCGCATGAATTAAAGTGATAAACAGAACAACTAGGACCTGTCACTGCGGGGGCCAGGGCGGGGGAGAATGTAAATGCCACTGAGCTGGGAAACAGGGAAAGGTTGATGAGGGCTTTGGAATTCTGAAAACAAGAAAGTGAATCCAACTTACTGAATAGTTTAATCAGCAATGACTCTTCCCCCAGTGAGCCCTCCTGGTGAGGTCCTTTCTGACATCACTGTGGTACAAATAGCGGTCCTTCAAATCCCAGAATATTTCCCCAAATCCAGGACCCTGATTTATTACTCCCCTGAGGTTCAAATGCCAAGCCCGTGAGCCTGGGGAAGGAGAAATGGTTCCATTATGCTTTATTGTAATCTCAACAGATAGGGATCAATAGCCAATGAAGCTCATTTAAGTAACTTCAGGAACAACAGCCAAAGAAAAATATCTGCTTTCCTGAAGGACTGCATCCAGGCTCCCTAGTCTGCAGTCTTCCCAGAATGAACGCTGCATTCTCAGGATCCACCCCATGCACACACATCTACGACAGAAGAATTTGAGTCTTGCGATCTTTCTGGAAAGAGACCACTAAAGACAACTTCAGATTCTATCATGTGTGAGTATCTAGGAAGTCATCCCTCCCTTCTCTTGCTTCACAAAAACTAATGATATACTTGTTTTTGTCTAGGCTGGCAATTTGGTTTCTGCATGGATTCTAATTTGGTATGTTAGCCTGTTCTTATTAAGCCCTCCCTCTAAAGCAATGAATGATCATGTATGATACTCCTTATATGAATTCTCGGAATTCTTAATACTCCACTCTCTTCTCTATTGCATTAATTTTTATTCCTTATTTTTTAAAAAAATATAATAGATAATAATAACTCACTCACTGCTCTCCAATCGATTCCAACTCACAGAGACCCAATAGGACAGGGTAGAACTTCCCCTTGTGGGTTCCCAAGACTATAACTCTTTTTCTGGGAGTAGAAAGTCTTGTCTTTCTCTCTAGGAGCAGCTGGTGATTTCGAACTGCTGACGTGGTGATCAGCAGCCCAAAGCGTAACCACTATGCCAATAGCTATGTGCAAGTATTTCCTGTACATCAGGCTTACATATATATTTAGAAAATCAAAATTATTTCTAAAAGACAAAAAACCCTGATTCTTAAACAACTCTTCATTTTGTTAGCTGACTGACTCCTCTAATCTACAGAATAGTCACTTTTCATTAAGAAACTAAGTCGATAACTAGTTTAGTATCATAGTGCATAAAAAATAGCTGATTCTCATCAGGCATCGCGCAATTGTAAGCAACTGTGATAGAAACAAAATGCAGAAGCAAGATTCATTTTCACTCTTTCCATTTTTAGCTCAAATTCCCAGTATGCCTTTTAAATACATATTTTGATATGTATGAGTTTTTCTTTTAAGCTTTGGTCCTTAATAGAACAACTCTTCTTTAAAAATATAGATGGGGTTAGAAAAATTAAAAGGACAAGTTAGACGGGAAAAAGAAATTTGACAAAGAAGACTACAAAGGAAAAGGCAAGATTTATTTTTTCTAAAATAAGTGACCAAAAAATGGATTTGGAAGAAAGCAACTTTGGAGAATAAGTGGCATTGTAATAAATGATGCAGGTGTAGAGAATAAATTGGGGATTACACATTCCCAGAATGCCCTTCCCCACACTAACAGATGTCAAAGGCCCCAAGGACCACAGTGGAGTGCAAAACAAAACAACAGAACAAAGGAAAAGAAGGGCTGCAAGGAAAGTCTGTTGGGACTCCATCTCCGAAGGGAACCTAGAGGAAGAGGAAGACACAGGAAAATCTCCTCAGCTCTCCACGTGCTGCTGGAGCTTACGTTTTCATTTCTGTTGTTGCATGTGTGCTTGCCATTGCTCCTTCTGAACACACCACTCCCCGCGCAAGCTAACCTGGCAAAGTGCGACAGAAACAAAATAAACACGCAGGGGCATGAAACGAGGCCTGTCGATAGCACAGGCCCCATTTTTTAAAAGGAGTGAGAAAAGCAAACAGGAGCTTGCCACCAAGGAAGTCACTGCCCAGGTTGACAATGGCACATGCATTGAATGGATGAATTTAGTGGAATATTCAATCCCTTTGATGGAAAGAACAAGAGAGAGGAAAAAGGAGAAAGGGGATCATAAATGTCTCATTTACAGAATTCAGTCAGGCCAGTTCCAGATTGGATGAGCTCCTAAGGCAAATCCAAACAGTTGTGTTTTTTTTTTCCTGCCAAAAACAGAGCATTTAATCCTAGCATTTAAAAGCAAATGTTGGGCTAGGTCCAGTAATTTGTGTCAACAACTTAAAATACAGTATGAAGATAATGTCTTGAAAATCAGTGTACTGAAACTCCACTGATGTCCTTCTCCAGGGGAGCGGCTGGTGGTTTCGAACTGCTGGCTGTGTGTTAGCCACCATGCCACCAGGGCTCCTTCGACTCAGTGATAAAGTGGATTGAGTCCTTGCCCTCACAGAGTTTGCAGTCTAATGGGAGAGACTGACAACAAACAAATGCTCAGATAATTATAAGCATATATATGTATGTGTGTATATATATATATATATATATATATATATATATATAGAGAGAGAGAGAGAGAGAGAGAGAGAGAGAGAGAGAGAGAGAAAGAGCATTCTACGAAAAAAGAAAGCAGTAGAGAGAGTAGAAAGATAAATTCAGGATCAGGCATGATCCAGTCTCAGAGAAATCAGGCGTAGGCTGACTGACACCCTAGACTCTAGAGAAAACAAAAGAGAACCGCAATGCGCTGGATTACTTGGTTTGGTTTTTGGAGCCGTCATCTTTGTAAATCCCACCAAATGACTAGGTAAAACCATGCAAATAGGGTGTATGGAATCTAACGGGAGGATTGGTCGGTTTTATTTTTTCCATTCCAAGAAAGGAGCAGGAACAGAGGCGTGTGTCTTTTGGACCCCACTCTTTCCACGCTAGCACCCTTTAATCCAGGAACTGGAACTGTACCTGCAGAGGAGAAAGGATGAGTGGTAGAGGTGCATGGGCAGCAGAACCGAGAGCCAGAATGTGAGCTAGTGGTGGGCTTTCTGGTCCATAGAGCAAATAAAGGTGAGTACCTTGAGGCAGGAGGCCCTCTCTCCAAATGAAGTGGATTTGGGTGCTAAAGAAACTTTGTAACAATTTCCAAGGGCACTCAGGGTTGAGAGGCTGAGGACCATACGGAGGCATGCCTGTGGGCATGGTAGGAAAGAATCATTTTATACCAAAAAACATTTTCTTAACGTTTCTGATCCTGACTTGTATTTTTGTTAACTTCTCTAATAAGTCCCAATTGTGAGTATAGTCTATGAGTTCTTTGTGACCATTGTCATGAATGATAAAGCCCAAGAAAGAAGTCAGTACCTTAGTGTGGTAGTTACATAATTTCATGTCAACTTGAAGATATGTAAAAGTGTAGGGATGGAGTTTAACTTGACAATCACCTTGTCTGATGGTGCCTCCTTGTGGGCGTGGCCATCTCATAGGGAGGGCCCTGGGAACCTCCCCCTCTCTCTCTTTCTGCCTTCACTTTCCTGCTGGTCAGCCACTCTGAGACCTGCCAGAGCCCTGTGATGCTTCCACGGCTATTGGATCCACAAGACTTTGCACCCACCGGCCTGTGATCTTCCTGTATTCTGCATCATTGCATGTGACTGCATCAACCTGAAGAGGGACTTATGGACTATTATCGGATTTCTGGACTTGAGTTGGACTGGGCTGGGATGTTTTCTTACTATACAATTACTCTTTAATAGAAAGCTTTTTCTTACACACATATGAGTGTCACTGAACTTGTTTCTCTAGTTAGCCGGTCCTAACACACTTAGGAAGGACAGTTGGCATAGAATTGGTAAAGAAGGAAAGAGGGTGGAGGCCTGTCTATAGTCTGCATCATAGAAACTGGTCCAGGACTGATACTGATGATGGTTCTCTTCCTTCTCCCCATGACTCACTTCAGAGGAGTCAGAGGCTTTCCTCACATCGTTCTTACAGTAGCATTTATTGAGATGTTAAATGCTGGGCTAAGTACTCTGCCTGTATCATTTGCTCCTTATAATCACCCCATAGGGGAAACACTATTAACATTTACATTTCACAGAAGAGACATAGGGAACTTAAACAAGTTATTCAAAGTCATGATGTCCCAGGGTAGTATAAAAGGTTAATGCACTTTAGTATAAAATATTCATTCTGTTAACTTTAAAGTTGAAGGTTGGGGTCCACTCAGAAGTACTTTGGAAGAAAGACCTGGTGATCACTTTCTCAAGTCATTAAAAACCCTATGGAGACCAGATCTCCTTTGACACACATGGTGTTGTCATTGTTCAGAATTGACTTTGTAGTAACTGGATTGATTGTTTTTATTATTCCAAGTCACACAGCTAAGCAGAAAAAAAAACAACAGGATTTCACCAGGCAGGTACTAAAGTGTGCATTTTAATATTGTAATATCTTCCATTTCGCAAGAGTACACATCAACCAGGTAAGTGGAGGAAGGGGTGAGGTGGGAGTGTGGGGGCAATGATCCATCAGAGGCCAGATTAGCTGGAGAATCATGAGTGCCCTTAGACATTATAGGAGAGGCAGGCAGAGGGCAGGTCTTCCGGGTCCTGTTAACCAGTGGATAGTTATAACTAAATGAGAGATATGATCTGATTTAGGCTCTTAAGGATCGCCCTTGTACTATGCAGAGAGAAACAAATAAAGCAGCAGGAATGCAAGCAGGAAGACCAGGAGCCCAGGAAAGAAATGATGGGCGCTTATTGGGAAGGGTGAGACACAGGTAGATTTGATGGGCACTTGGGATGTCTTATTCATCTCTGTTTCTACTGTTCCCTTCCCCTATCTTCCTGAGTCTGACATTCATTTGTTTGTGTCAGGTTCCAATATTCTGAATTCTTTATCTCAGCTACAGCATTGTCTGTCTTTTTGTCATATTCTAGTATTGTGTGTGGGATAAACAGTGATAAGACCCTCATTTGGACATATCTGGGGCTTTTGCTAAGGAGCCTTAGGGGAGTAGTGAGTAACAAACTGAGCCTTGAAGTTAGCATTTTCACCCACCAGCCACTCAGAGAGAGCAAGGTGGAAGAATCTGCTCCACTGAAGACTTACAGCTTGGGGAACCCTGGGGAGCAAGTCCTATAGGTTCCTATAGGTTCATGGTGAACACAGTTTAACCTGATGACAGTGGGGTTTCAGTCTCTTGCTTCTGCATCTTGTCCTAGAAGGTGGTGCCCTCTTCTTCCCCCATAACCAGTATTATCTGAGTTCTTTGTTTGGGTGCTCATTCTCCAATAGGATTTACTAGCCAAGATATCTAGGGTGCAATGACCATTTATTTCTTCTCCATTACTCTCTAATGTCACCACGCCATAATCCAACCATGGGAGGCAGTCACTCAGTCCTCAATACAGAGGAATGTGGACATGGTACTTGCATATATCTTTATGAAACAACTTCTACTAATTTGGAAATAATAAAATCCCAGGATTCACAGTTTGGATCACATTCATAATAAGTTGGTTTTAATGACCAGGTGTTATGTAGATTGGTGCTTGTTTTTAGACAAAGATTTGGCAACCCTAATCCTCTTCTACTGGGCACAAAGCCACATAATACTCGTAGGTCTACGTTCCGTGAGGTGGGCAAGAGATCCTGTGTCTTCTATTGCTCTGTTTTCCAAGGACACCAGTCTATCTGACAGACAGTAGGTCCCTTTATAATTAAGAAGAATGGAAGGCATTTGAAAACGACAGTGTCATCAACAGTTTCCAAGCTACAGTGTTTAAAAGTGAGATGAGAAGGGCACAGTGGGGAGCCGGTGTGGATGGGGGACAAAACAAGGAAAGGAAAGAGACTGTTCAAATAGCTCTCCTAGTTGGAATTGGGAGTATGAATATTTTCCCCTTTCTTGATCATTTAAACTATAAATACCCAACAATCTAAATTTAAAAAAACCAACACAGTCTGTATAAAAATGAAGCTTGTATGAAAGAAAGTTTTTAAAACAAAGACTTCCAGCATGTTCCTCATAGATTCTGCATTATAACATTTCCATATCTGCTACCTCATGGACTGCAAACCTTTCTCTATATCATCTGTTATCTTCTTGAGAACTATTGTTGTTCAGTGCTGTAAACTTGGCTCTGACACACAGCTACTCTGTGAGCACATAACAGAACCCTGCGCAGGCCTGCGCCAGCTCCGTAATCATTCTTGTGCATGTAGCGGCTCACTGTTGCTTTAATTTTGTCCATCAATCGTGCGAAAGGTCTTCTTCTTTGCTAACCTTCTGCTTAATGAAGCATCATGCCTTTCTCCAGAGACTGACCTCATCGGATAACATGTTCGAAGTATGTGAAAAGTCTCACCATCTTCACCTCTAAGGAGCATCTGGCTGTACTTTTCTTCCAAAATAGTCCCCATCCCCACTCTCACCTCAGCAGTCCATTGCCTATTCAATATTCTTCACCAACTCTGTAATTCAAAGACATCCATTTCAATCCGGTTTTCCTTATTCGTTATCCACCTTTGCATACATATGAGGTGACTGAAATTCCATGGCTTGGGTCGGATACACCTTAGGCTGGAAAAGTGATGTCTTTTCTTTTTAACACTTAAAGAGATATTTTGCAGCGGATTTGCCAATGAAATTAGTCCTTTGAATCCTTCACTGCTGATAAATATTGTGGATCCAAATATTAAATTGTGACAAGTTTAATCTTTTCTGCTTTTATCATGCCTTATTGATCCAGCTGGGAGGATTTTGTTTTTTGTTTTTGAATGTTGGAGTGTGATCCACATTGAACATTGTAGCCCTGGTCTTCATAGGTAGATCAAACTTGCTTCAACGTTCTCCTTTTTGTCTAGGAATTTTCCCACAATCTTGGAGCTGTGCTCTCCTTCATATATTCTGGATTCTTGAATTATTTGTTCTGTATACAGATGGGATAAGCATGATAAAAGGATACAACTCAGATGAATTCCTTTCCTTATTTTCAACCATGCCTGCATCCCCTTTTTCTATTCAAACACCTAGCTCTTAGGCCATGTACATGTTCTACATGAGCAAAATTCAGCATTCTGGAATCTTCTCAACTAATCCTTAATTAGTTATTATTCACTCAGTCAACTGCCATTACTAATCAATGCAACAAAGGTAAGCATCTTTTTCATATTCTCTGTTTCAGCCAATTTCCATATTTCCCTTTCTTCCTCTTCTGAATCTGGCTTGACTTTCTGGATGGTCCCTGTTGGTATATGGCTTCAACCATTTCTGAATTATATTCAGTAAAATTGTGCTTGCATGTGACATTAATGATTTTGTTTGATAATTTTTGCATTCTGTTGTATCTTTATTGGGAATAGGCATGAATATGGATCTGGTTCAGTTAGCTGGCCAGGTAATGATCTTTCAAATTTCTTGGTGTATCCAAGTAGGCAGTGTTGACTCCTTTTGTTGGAACATTTAAAAAATAGTTTTGTTGACATATAATTCACATATTATGCAATTCAATAGTTCAATCATATTACAAAGAGATATACAATCACCATTATAATCAGTTCTAGAAAAGTTTCTTCATTCTTGTATTTGCTACTAGCTCCCCATTTCCCCAACCTATCCTCTTCCACCAATAATCCAGTTACTGTCTCTATAGGTTTACACGTCCTGGATTTTGTATACAGAAAAACATACCAAAAAAACCCAGCAAAAACAATAACAAAACACACTAGAGGAAAAACCTCAATAGAAAAAAAAGGTTGGAAATATTTAAAACTAGAACAAATTCAAAACAGGTCAAAAGAGAGATCAAATGATAAGATGTTATATTTTAACCTAACTGCATCTGCAACAATCCACTTTCCATTGTACTATGCATGATGGCAAAGCTATTCACACCCCTAGTGAATGGTCAGTGGGGATTCACCAGAGGGTTTAATTCATGTGTCTTTCCCTTTCACTCTGTTTTATGAAATGATTTTTAAATAGGTCAAAAGAGAAATCAAAAGCGGCCATCTAGATGAGAAACAACAAAGTGCACATGGAAGAAGCTCACCAGCCTGTGTGATCATAAGGTATCGATGGGATCAGGTATCAGGCATCAAAAACCCCGAACAAAAAAATTATATCATTGTGAATGAAGGGGGAGTGCGGAGTGGAGACCCAAAGCCCATCTGTAGACAATTGGACCTCCCCTTACAGAAGGGTCACAAGGAAGAGACAAGCTAGTCAGGGTACAGTCTAGCATTGTTGAAACATACAACTTTCCTCTAGTTCCTAAATGCTTCCTCCTCACCCCCCCCCACCACCACCACTATCATGACCCAAATTCCACCTTACAACTCTGCCTAGAACAGAGATGTACACCAGTACAGATAAGAGCTGGAAACACAGGGAATTCAGGACCTATAAACCCCTCAGGACCCATGTTGAGAATAGCAATAACAGGAGGGGAAGGGGAAGGTGGTGGTGGTGGTGGTGGTGGAACTGATTACAATGATCTACATATAACCCCCTCCCAGGGGAAAAGACAACAGAAAAGTGGGTGAAGGGAGACATCTGTCAGTGTAAGACATGAAATAATAATAATTTATAACTTATCAAGGGTTCATGAGAGAGGGAGGGAAAAAATGAGCTGATACCAAGGGCTCAAGTAGAAAGAAAATGTTTTGAAAATGATGATGGCAACCAATGTACAAATGTGCTTGACACAATGAATGTATGTATGGATTGTGATAAAAGTTGTATGAGCCCCCAATAAAATGATTTTTTTAAATAAATAAAGAAAATAATTATGGCTACATATGTACAAATATACTTGATACAACTGATGTGTGGATTGTTATAAGAGCTTTAAGAGCTCCCAATAAAATGATCTTTAAAAAATAAAAATAAATTAAATGATAAAGTATTACATTTTAACCCAACTATATCTGCCATAATTGAATTTATGATGCTCTTTGTCTGATAGCCAGGCTATTCACATTCCTGGATTGTGATCTACTAGCACTCTGCAAATTCCTGGATCCTTGTCAATTCCTCATTGCCTTCAGTGCAGTTTAAACACATTCCTTAAATACCATTGGTTCTGAATCATATGTTACCTCCAGAGATACTTGAATGGTGAACAATACTTTTTGAAATAATAATTCTCTATGTTCTTCTTCCTATTCATTAAATATTTTGTACAAGAATCCTTCAATATTACAACTTGAGGCTCAATTTTTTTTCTTCAGTTATTTCAATTTTAACATCGCTGAGTGTATTCTTCTCTTTTGGTTTTCCAATTCCAAATCTTTGCACATTTTATATAATACTTTACTTTGTCTTCTCAAAACGTTCTTTTAGAGATCTTCTGTTAAGCTCTTTTACTTTGGTATGTCTACCTTTTTCTTTAGTTATTATACATTCAAGAGAAAGTTTCACTCTATTATATCCATGAAAGCCACAATAAATCATTTCTTTTTAACATTTTTAATAACTTCTTGTTTTCTTCATGTATGATGATTTTGATGTCATCAGATTTTCAACCACTACTGTTCACTACTTCAAATTTACTCTTGAAATAGTCTCTAACTTTAGGTAGAAAATGATCTAGCTCTTATTCTGGCTCTTATAGACTTTCTTTAGGTTCAACTTGAACTTATATAATAGCAATTGATGTTATGTTCTGCCGTTGGCTTCTGGTCTTGTTCTGACTGATGATATCGAGCTTCTCCATCATCTCCATCATCAGTCACAAATGTAGCTGAATTGATTTCTTTGCATTCTATCAAGTGAGAACCATGTGTACAGTAGCGTTTATGTTGTTGAAAAAGAGGTGTTTGCAATGATTTAGTAAAAGAGTATTTGCAAAATTCAATCGTGATCTCAGGTACTTTTTCTATCACCAGCACCATATTTCCCAACTACTGATTATTCTTTATTTCAAATTTTTGCATTACCATCGCCAGTAATTACCAATGCATATGAACTGCATGTTTGATCAATTTCAGATTGTATAAGTTGATAAATATCTCTGGTATTAGTGGTTGATGCATACATTTGAATAGGCATATTAACTGGTCTTTCATGTAGGAAATATGGATATTATATTATCACTGATAGCATTTTACTTCAGAGTAGCTCTTGAAATGTTCTTTTGAATGATGACTGTGACGCCATTCCTCTTCAGTATGCTACTCTCAGCATAGTAGGTCTTCAGATTATCCGATTCAAAATGGCCAACCTCTGTTGATTTCAGCCGACAAATGCAGCTCTTCCTCAGTTGACTTTGAGTGCTTTCTAACCCGAGGAGCTCATCTTCTGGCATTGCATCAAACCATGATAGTCATGAGGTTCTCAGGAGGTAGTTTTGTAAAAATCATTTTATTGGTGGTCGTACAACTCTTATCACAATCCATACATCCATCCATTGTGTCAAGCACATTTGTACATTTGTTGCCCTCATCATTTTCGAAACATTTGCTTTCTACTTGAGCCCTTGGTATCAGCTCCTCATTTCCTCCCTCCCTCTCCACCACCCTTCCATCATGAACCCTTGATAATTTATAAATGATTATTATTTTGTCATGTCTTACACTGTCTGACATCTCCCTTCACCCACTTTTCTATTGTCCATCCCCCAAGGAAGGGGTTATATGTAGATCGCTGTAATCAGTTCCCCCTTTCTACCCCACTCTCCTCCACCCTCCCAGCATTGCCATTCTCAGCACTGGTCCTGAAGGATCATCTGTCCTGGATTCCCTGTGTTTCCAGTTCCAACATGTACCAGTGTACATCCTCTGGTCTTGCCGATTTTGTAAGGTAGAATTGGGCTCATGATAGTGGAAGGTGGGGGCGGATCATTTAAGAACCAGAGGAAAGTTGTATGTTTCATCATTGCTATACTTCACCCTGACTGGCTCATCTCCTCCCCGAGCCCCTTCTGTAAGGAGATGTCCAGTTGCCTACAGATGGGCTTTGGGTCCACACTTTCCACTCACCCTCATTCACAATGATATGATTTTTCGTTCTTTGATACCTGATCCCATTGACACCTTATGATCACACAGGCTGGTGTGCTTCTTCCATGTGAGCTTTGTTGCTTCTCAGCTAGATGCCTGCTTGTTTATCTTCCAGTCTTTAAGACCCCAAGCAGTATATCTTTTGATAGTTGGACACGACCAGCTTTCTTCACCACATTTGTTTATGCACCCATTTGTCTTCAGTGATCGTGTTGGGAAGGTGAGCATCATTGAATGCCAGTTCAATAGAACAAAGTGTTCTTGCATTGAGGGAGTACTTGAGTGGAGGCCCAATGTCCATCTGCTACCTTAATACTAAACCTATAAATATATGCACATAGATCTATTTACCCATCATCATATAAAAATATAGGGGCTACATTTTTAAGAAATAAACTGCCTCTTCCTTCTTCCTAGCCTGTCTTAGTCAGGAAGCTCCATGTGTGCTAAGGGTAACCTGGCTGGTATTTGGAACATCAGTGGCATAGCTTCCAGCTTCATAGCAACAGGAAAGTCACCACAATAGAACACACTGACAGATGCACTCTTTGTTGTCATTCTTTGATTCCCAAACTAAAAACCAAACTTGATGCCATTGAGTTTATTCCAACTCCTAGCAACCCTACAGGACAGAATAGAACTGCTCCTTAGGGTGTCTGAAGCTGTAAACATGTATGTGAGTCGAAAGTTTTACCTGTCTCCTGGGGAGCAGGTGGTGGTTTTGAACTGCCTACCTTGCCATTGTCAACCACTATGTGTAACCACTATGCAACCAGGCCTCCTTTGATTCCAAGAACGTACTGTTCTCTTCATCTTCTTGCTTTATATGGGCTTCTTCATACATATTAACTCCTAATAAAAGACCTTTCCTGACCTTCTTCCATCCAGAAATAGAATTTCCCATGAGTTTATATCTCTCTGTGTTAGTCTGAGCTGACTAGAGAAACAAATTCACACACACTCATATGTGTGTATTAGAGAATTTTATATCAACGAGTAATTGTATATTAAGAAAACAGCCTAGCCCAGTCCAGATCAAGTCCATAAGTCTGATATTAACCTATATGTCCAATACCAGTCTATAATTTCCTCTTCAGACTCACGCTGCACATGCAATGGCATGCAATGATGCCGAATGCAGGAAGCTCACAGGCCAGTGGGTGGAAAGTCTTGTGGATGCAGAGGCGGTGGAAGCACCTCAGTGCTGGCGTGGGGCTCCTTGTGGCTCCTCCAGCTTCAGGGCACTAGTTCCATTAGAGGACTTGTGGCTTGTCAGCATAAAGACAAGCAGACTGTGTGAGTATATCTGGCTTCCAGGGAGCTATTTATCTCCGTGGCACCTCCAAATGAGGTAATCAAGAGGCGACTTGACTAGCTAGACTCCACCCCTTCACAAGTTAATGGATTATGTAACTGCCACAGACCACTCCTTTTCAACTTGACACTTCAATACAATTTAGCCAGACATAATTTTTTACCCAAACAATAATGAAACCATATTTATACCTAACAGGATGCAACTGAAATGCATGTAACTCAAAACGAGCCAAAGCCTCGTTTAAACATAATATTCTATAAGTGAACAGCACAACAATATTCTATGCCTAACAATTGAAGTTAAGTAACACCTATAAACACATTTATTGTGATCTAAAATCTTGCTAACTCATTGTTGTTGTTTTTTAATCATTTTATTAGGGGCTCATACAGCTCTTATCACAATCCATACATACATCAATTGTGTAAAGCACATTTGTACATTCATTGCCCTCATCATTCTCAAAACATTTCCTCTCCACTTAAGCCCCCGGCATGAGGTCCTCATTTTTCCCCTCCTTCCCCACTCCCCCCTCCCTCATCAGCCCTTGATAATTTATAAATCATTATTTTGTCATATCTTGCCCTGTCCGACGTCTCCCTTCACCCACTTTTCTGTTGTCCGTCCCCCAGAGAGGAGGTCACATATAGTTCCTTGTAATCGGTTCCCTCTTTTTTTTTTTCTTTTAAACATTTTATTAGGGGCTCATACAACTGTTATCGCAATCCATACACACATCAATTGTGTAAAGTGCATTTTTACATCATTCTCAAAACATTTTCTCTCCACTTAAACCATTGTTTTAATGTGTATTAACTATCATTTCATCACAAATTTAGGCTACAAGAGAGGAGGAACCTTAGCTGTTTCTTTACTAATCCATCTCCCCCTCCCCCATCCCGTACTTACAATCTTCTCTGGCACATTATTTGTGTTCAATAAATGCTGGATGAATGAAGGAATGAACTAAGTTACCACCTAACTGATGTCTGTGATTCTTCCTAGCGAGATCCTAATCCACCCAAACCCTACCTTTCTAACCCTGATGTTTACCCGTACTCCTCAGGAGTCAAACTTACCATCAGCAACTTCACAGTGAGTGAAACTTTGGTTTAGAGCTGCAAAGAATGTTTTCATAGCACTAGTTTAATTTCCCATTGATCTGTTTCGTTCATATACCAAACGCCTATCATGTTCATTGTCTATCATACTCTGATTTTTCAATTAACTGTCTACCATTTTATACTGCCCTTTGTTGATTTTATAAATTTATCCATCCTAGTACCCTGACCTGCATTGTTAGTTCATTGAGGGTAAAGAATAAAAAAAGATAAATTCATACATTTTGAACACTTATTTTTTGGGGGGGCAGGGGCAGGTGTTCTTACCAGGTACTCATTAAGTACTTGTTAATCAGCTGTGTGAAAATTCTAATGCAAAGGGTTAGACTTCCTTATGTTCCTCTAAAGTAGCTCTCATTCAGCTCCCTGCCATCGAGTCCATGCCAACTCACAGCCACCCTCTAGGACAAGACAGAACTGCCCTGGGGGGTTCTGAGGCTCTGACTCCCTATAGGAATATAAAGCCTCATGTTGCAAATGGTCAAGTGTTTGACTGCTAGCTGAAATATTGGTGGTTCAAATCTACCCAGAAGCCCAGTATGGTGAACACCTGGTGAGTTGTGTCCGTAAATTACACAATGGAGCAGTTAGTTCACTGTAACATGGGCTTGCTGGGAGTCTGGATCATTGTCTCAATGGCACCTAACAGCAAAGGCTGTTATGTAATGTCTTGTAATGTTAAAAGATGCACAATCAGCACGCTTATCACTTTATGTTCGTGGACAGTTGATCTTGTCAGGTCCCAGGCAAGAATTTTCACATTCATTGAACAAACACTTACTGAGAATCTATTTTGTGGCAAGCACTATTGGAATCCCTGAGAGAGTCCTAGCAGAAGTGATTATCTGAGGACACAGACGCTTAATTTGAAATCTGACAAGCCTCAGAAGCAACCCATGGACAAAGTAGGAAACCCAAGGAGGAGCATCTAGCCCAGATGAGGTGCATCATAGAAAGCTACCCAGGCAACTCGATCTGCATCAGCTCAAATCCAGAAGCAGGAAAGAAATTTCTCAAGTTTTGTGATCTGCTATCTTGAAACTGTTTAGTTGTCAAGGTAGAATTTTCACAGCATGCTGTGCTTCCGTATGACTTTATTCTAAGAAATCATGACACGGGCTCTCGTCTCACAACCAGTACCCCAGGGAAAATACTTCTGTCACTTAATGACCTGGATGGGCTGCAAGATATCCCTTCTGCTCAAATAATTAGGGCCTCAACACCGAGGATACGATTTTGTTCTTACACCTCATCTTCACTTGGTATCCTGGGCAACGTATAAGCCTAGCTTTCTTCTGCTGTTCAACCCCTGGGTGTCGACACCTTGAGAGACCCACACTGAGCGTCTTTTTTCTCTGTGTTCTATACTTTCACCTTAAATTATCTTCTATTAGTGCAACAAAGCTCTGCAACACTAACAAATTAACCCCCACATGTTGCCTTTGATTCACATAAGCCACTGAGGGACCGAGGTTGCAAAGGGCTCTGCCGCGTCTGTAACATCACTGATCTTCATGGAAACAGGAAGAGAGAGAGAGAGAGAACTCAACTCACGGCCATACACTCACTCCATCCTAAAATGACCCAGGCCATTGGCAAGAACTGGTCACATGATTCTACCCAAAAGCACCATGGTGACAAATAGGAAGAAGCTTATGATAATGAAGTCAATAGAGATTATCTCTGTTAGACCAGCACTGAGCTTTTTTCATTGCTGCAATTCAATGTCCAACTGTTTGTTCAATATCTTTTTGACATCATAAGTGTATTTCAAACAGATCATTGCTTTTCCCCCTTCAGCCGACTTTCCCCCTGGTCTTCTTCTTCATCTCAGCACCGAGCATCGCCATCAGCCCCCAAACTCCAGGAATTAGCCTGGTTTCCTTCTCTCTCAGTTCATCCAGACAGAAGTCATTTGTTCTTTTGGATCTACCCCCCCAAAAATTCTACACTGATCCACCTTTTGCTTTCTTCACTATTACCACCTCAGTCCAAAACGCCATGTCCCTTCATAGTGGATAATAGTGGCCCCTGCTTGACACCTAAGTAAAATAGCAACCAATCACTCTCCAACATCCCCCTACTGTTAATTCTTTTAATTTGATAGTTCGCTATTTCTGCATTTGTTTATTTATTGAAATGGAGGCTCTATTAGAACAGATTTTTTTTCTGTCTGTTCACTCTTGTATCCACCCCCAGTGCCTAAAATAGTCATGCTATGCACAGGGAGGGTACATGCTCAATAAACATGGGTTAAGAAATGTATTTGCAATGTGCATCAAAATATTGTTGTTATTAATATGCTAAAGATATTTTGGTGTATATGGAAATATTTGAGTGTCAGTCCAGGTAGACTTGAGAAACAAATCCACAGAAATTCATATGTGTATAAGAGAGAGTTTTATATAAAGGGTAATTGTACATTAAGAAAGCATCTCAACCAAATCCAGTCCAAGGCCATAAGTTTGATATTAGCCCATGTCTGATACAAATCTATAAAGTCTTATTCAGACTCATGAGACACATGCAATGATGCCGAGTGCAGGACGATCACAGGCCAGTGGGTAGAAAGTCTTTGGATCCAGTGGTGTTGTAAGCATCTCAGCATTGGCAGAGGTCTCCACGTGGCTTCTCCAGTTCCCAAGGCTGCATCAAGGTAGGTCCATGTGGCTTCTCCTCAGGGATGTCTCGCAGGATGTGAGCAGAGAGTGTGTCTCCTGTCTCCAAGGAGGAAAAACCAGATTCCCCAGAATTCTCAGGAGAAAGTCATGCCCACACAGAGGCCTCATTGGCTATGATCCGATTGACAGACTAGACTCCACCACTTCACTCTTAGCCCCCTCAAGTCCCAAATTGACACCAGATTATGTTACTACCACAAGTTGTGTTTTATTTTTTTAACTGCCTAACTGTTCCATCTTATTCACAAATTTGACTTAAAGAGATTTAGGAACAGAACTCGTCGGTAATCCGGGGAATGTCTGGAAGTTATAACAGAAATGTGCAACAGGCCATTTTTCACCCAATTTCTCAATTTTAGTGATGGGTGTCGCTGTTCTGAAAGGAGAGGACTCACTCACATTGGAGGGAGACAGAGTTGAGATTGAGGTCGGTATATTGCCAACTCCGTAGAAAAAGCGTCATGATAACAGACTAATTTCTCATGTTATTAATAAAGAAAAAGACCACCCTGTTCCTTAGTGGGTCCCTTTTCTTTAGCTTGAGGAAGTCCGGGGCTCACTCCAGGTAGTTCTCGTCTCTAACTCTGCCTGGTTTCTCAGAACGGCTTCAAACTGACTCTCACTCATGGCAGCCCATGTGCAATGAAACAAGCTACTTCCTAGACAGGTGGTGGCCTCCCGATGCCTTCATGGTGTACCCATTTTCATCCAGCACTGCTGCATTCCCTGAAAATATGTTTACACCTTGCTTCTCAACTTGCACCAGAGCCTGCTCATCAATGCCTTGTTAATTGGCTTATTGTTTATGTTTTCCTTTGCTTTACCCTTTATGATGATGTTGTAGGTTAGGCGAGGTCAATGGTCCAAATTTACCAGCTGTTTCTTGGCAGAAAGATGAGGCTGTCAACCCTTACAAAGATTTAAATTCTTTATAGGGTCACTAAGTGCCTAGGTTTTGGCACTGGGTTTTGTTTTGTTTTATTTTATTTTTTTTGGTTGACCTCATCAGCAATGCCTCTTGTCATTTTTCTCCTACTTAAACAAGTTGTGCCCTGTATGCACATGATTTTGTCCATGTCGGAGGCTATATTTCCACCAGCTACATGCAGATAACACTCTCCCCGTCTGGTCTGAGCCCCAGGACTTTATTCATCAGAGAAAACTTCCTAGTTAGATTTACTGCTATTCTAAATTTTAACTGAGAGCTACTTTATTCATCAGAGAAAACTTCCTAGTTAGATTTACTGCTATTCTAAATTTTAACTGAGAGCTACAACTTCCTGAGCAAGGTAGTTATTCTCCTTTCTTAAAAGCTTGTACATTTCCCAATGAACATGTTGTATTATATCCTAACCTTTAGAGTCGGGCAAAGGGAGGGCATATCTTCTTTATTTTTGTCTAGATTTCATAGACTCTAATTAGAGCTCAAACCAAAATGGGGGGTTCAACCTCATGAAAATTTTTTCTAATTTCATTCCTATTAAAAAAACAAATCAAAACTTTTTTTTCAATCATTGAGGGACCTTATTGCAATGGTATTTGATCTACCCCCTGATTATACAATTATTAGCCTTTTGGTGATCCAACCAATGACATTTAAATGGCATTTATGTGCAGGGTTTGAATTGTGAAATCACAAAACTTTGGAGCTAGAAGGGGACTTAGAGAAAATACAGTCCAATTCCTGTATTTAAAAGATAAGGAAAGTAGCGTCCCAGATAGTGGAGGTATCTTGTTCAAGGCCATACAACTTGTCGAGAAATAGAAGCAAAAAAAGGATAAAAGATACCATTCCACTTTCAGTTGAATAAAAGTGTTTAAAAAGATAAGAGCAAAACTTCATAAAATTGCAAAAATGTAATAAAGAGAAGGAAAAAAAGTAAGAAAACTTGATGCCTTCCCAGTGTAGTCTCAGATTTCAAGCATGTCCATTAACACGAAGAAATTCTTCAGAGCACAGGAAATCATTCAGTTGCCCTCACTGTCATCAAAGTCAATTCTGACTCGCAGAGGTCCTATAGGACAGAGAGAACCTTTGGGTTTTTGAACCTATAAATCTTTACACAGCAGAAAGCCTCAAAATTCTTCCACAGAGTCGCTGGTGGGTTTGAACAGCAGACCTTGTAGTTAGCAGTCCAACATGTAACCTACTACACTACCAGGGCTCCTTAGAAATGTGAAAGGAAGGGTTAATTTCCAGCTTACCGAGATGATGTTAGTCACAGGAGAGAGTTGGAGCATAGAGAGTGGGAGAAGAGGAGGAGATGTCTTAAGAATAGCAATCTACATCAGGCTCAGAAACCAGTCGATACAGCTACTGGCCTATTGAAAGCATTTCATTCGGGAGAACTAGAAAATGTTCAGCTACACACAGATTGCATTATTTAGTAGACAATTTAAGAAATTCAGCATGCTTCTTTGTGGTTTTGAGGCTTGGTTATGTAATTTTCTTTTTGTGGCTCCTCTACCAACAACCACCCGCTAAATGGCCAGAACAGACATTGGAGGCTTCATCCATTAAGTTCCACCTTGAGGTGCCTAGTCTCCATCACCAGACCTAACTTTACCCTTGAACAACTTATCTCTGCCAAAGGCGCATCTCTACCTAGATGTGGCACGAGCTCAGCGAGTCTCAGACTAATGCCTCACTTTATCTCCACGACCGCCAATGAATGTCTTCTTTGTGACCTCTCTAGGGTAATAACGTTACCAGATATTTAATTGCCATAGCTGAAGCCCTCAGGCATTCCTGACTTAAAAAAAAATTTTAGCCTCACCCACTGTACCTAGCTGATTATTACCGCTTCTGCCTGCCTCTGATGTGTCTCTGGAATCAGCCTCCTAAACTCTAGCCCTCATCATCTGTCTCAAGGTCGTACGTAATCATTTCTTGCATAGTCTATTGCAGCAATCTTCTAATCATATTAGTTGTTTCTGTTACCCCTAAATCCAATAAACTATTGTTTTAAAACATTTGTGTGACTCACTATTATCTAATGAGCAAGTTCCAATTTTTTCCCCACACAAAAAGCACTTGTTTTACGAGACAGTTTACATAGTAAATAAGGTTCCCACTTAGCAAGTTTAATACAAATTATTCCACGACATTAGTTAAAATTTTCATAATGTGACAGAAATCTCATTATTTCTCTTCCGTTTATTCTATTTCCATGGATCTAGCTTTTCTTCCCCTCCTCTCATTTTCATATTTGCTTTTAGGTAAAAGTTGACCATTTGGACTTGCATAGTTGGTTGTTTAAACATGGAATGATAAGATTTATTTAATAAACCAATTTGTTATTTGACTTAAAGTAGATCTCCAAGAATGACTTTCATTCCCAATGAAAAGTGCATCTTAGTGTGGTAGTTCTGGAGTTCTGGTAAAGTAAATCTGATCTTTTTTAGGGGTTGGGGTTTTGGTTCATGTCTCTCTCCCATTTTATCTGGGATCTTCTATTATGTCCCTGATCAGAATTGTCCATTAGTGGTAGCGGGCACCATCTAGTTTTTCTTGTCTCAGGCTAGATAAGGTTGTGTGTCGTGTGGGCTGTTAGTCTTGTTAACTAGCTTCTTCTTTGAGGCTTTCGTTTCTTTCATTTTCTTTTGCTCCAGGTGGGAAGAAACCTATTGTATTTTTTTTTTCTTTAGCATGGTAAAACACATTATTTTAAATGTACTTCACTTTTAGGTTTACTGAGCCTAAATACATTTTTAGGTTTTACTGAGCCTAAAATCCTATAACTTTTATCTATTAGTTGTGGATCTGCACTCAAGAGCTGAATGGAATAAGAATGAATTCAAGACATTGATAGCCAGGCGAATTATGTATTATGGTTGAAAGAAAGATTTTTAAAAACAGATGGAATTGGTTGCAAATGCTGACTCCTCTATTTATGAACAGCATGACTTTGGATCAAGTTTCTCAGACTTTGGGACTTCATTTCCTTATCTATACAATAGAAATAAAAATAGTACCGACTTCTTAGAGTTATGGGAATTTCATAAGATAGTGTGGAATGATGTTAACACTTAATGTATCAATAAGGGGTTGCTATTATGACTGGTACCATTGTCAGCATGAAAGTTCTTTAAATATTTTAGAATAATTGTGTTCGCCTCTTCATTATTCTATTTCCAATCAAATCTAATCCAATTGCCATTAAGTTGATTCCAACTCAACGTGCCCTTGTGGGACAGAATACAACTGCTCCCTGGGATTTCCAAGGCTGTAAATTATAAGGGAGCAGATAACCGCATCTTCCTCACGTGGAGTAGCTGGTGACTACAAACTGCTGTGGTTCATGTTGTTGACACCCAGAGCATAATCCATTATGCCACTAGGACTCATTATATTATATTACTCAATCCAAATCCTGATGATTGTATTACTCAATCCAAATAGTGCCCCTTTTCCCAGTCAAAGTCATGTCGTTTTGACAAAAGCCCTCCACCCTGGCTGCCTCCAGGACTTTAGCCAGAACTCCTGAAGATAAAGAAGAACGCATCTCTACCACCAGTTCTCTTTTAGTCACTGCAATTCGAAGTCAAGCTCCTCTTGCCTGTCCTGCATTTTTTCATGACCTAATTGAGACTTTCTAGGAAATTTTAGAGCACTTGTGTAGGACCACAAATTAGTCTCTCCCCCCTAAAGTATGCTTTTCCGGGTTTGGTCAGAGATTATTGACAGGAAGTAAGGGCAGGGTTTACACTGCCTTTGTGTGGCTTCCCAGAGCGGTGCAATCTAGCTGACATTTTTCACCAGTGCTGAAGTTATAGTCATTTTAATAAGTAAATGAAGGTAGTTGGTAGAATAGCAAATTTGTCTTTATTGCTATGAAAATGAAATCAGATAAACATAGTAGTCTATTAAAGTAAGACAAGTACTCCCAGGAAGTCAAGATATTGTTGGCGATGTCTTCAAAATGTCAACAGATGATGAGATTGGGCAGTGTGCCAATGATAGCTTGCATAATGCGTTGATTTGGCTTTTTATATGAATCGGATGTGTCTTCAACCCACAGTACTAGGGAATTCCCATTTCACACAGTCAGAGTGTTGCTAGTGTCATCTTGACTGTGATCATAGAAGAACTTTGAAATAAAATTACTATTAAAAGATACTATCATGGGAATCAGGAGACCCTGGCTCTAATGTCTAAAAACCTCAGTCTTTTAACATTGACTCCATTACTTACAAGTCCAGTTACCTTGGGTAAAATATTTACTCTCTCTAAACTTCCACGAATAACAGAAAAATAAGGAGAATAAAACAAAAAAAATGCATCTTTATTATATTATTATTGGAATAAGGACCCAATCAAGATAATGCACCTAGCATGTTTAACATAGCTCCTAGCACACGATAAGTAAATATTCAACAGCTGTTAGCTATACAGATATGCAAATGCAGAGGATTCAGCAAACAAGTAAAAATGCTATGAGTCTCACTTTTCTTAGATCTAACACATTGACACCAAGTGAAAAATTCAACAATTTAAAATTTTATTGCTATATCCATTTGCTTTTAATCTACATAGAGCCAACTACCAGTGGGCTCTTCACTGCTGATATGACCAGTTGTTTTATAACCATGTAAAAAGCCCTAGGTGAATATTTCCTTTGGCATAGGATAATTTCTCTTTACATGAATTAAATTTGCTGATTAGAAGCCTAGAAGTGCTAAAGAAAATCTCATTCTTAAAGTTCTCTGCAAGGTCAGGAAGTGGCATATGATAACAAAAAATAATTCAAATGCTCATTAGAAGCAAAGATGGTGCGACTTTGTCTCATATTTTTGGACATGTTAGCAGTATTGATTAGTGCATAAAGACAGACATCATGTTGGATAAAGTTGAGGGTCCATGTTAAAGAAGAACCGACACAAGATGGATTGACACAAATGGTTGCAAAACATAGACTCAATCACAGGACCAATTGTGAGGATGTCACAGGACTGGGCAGTCTTCTGTTCTACTGTACCTCTGGTCACTGTCTGTTGGAATTGATTTGGCAACACTTAACAACACCCATGCAAACATCATGTCTAAAGATGTTCTCCAAAGTCAACTCTTTGCGATATTGACAAAAGTAAAAACAAGGGGAAAGACTGTTAAATACCTACATCAGACGTTGATGATCCCATCTGTGGGGGGAAGTCAGATACTTGTTGCCAGACTGCTGTCTCATCCCACCATGGGTGGGGGGGGCTGCTCCCTGCTGCTGGAGACAATGGCCTACTTCTCTCTGAAGCTTGGGACCATTAGCTTGGTTCCTGTAGGAGGGGTTTGCACCCTACTGATAATGGTTCCTATGGAGACCCAGAGGCCACCCCCTAGACCACCCTCTCATTGCTGTGTAACCTATAGTGCAGCTCCTCCCTGTGATGTATGTCTCTACCTGTAATTAGTGGGCTGGTATGCCCTCAAAAGGTATATAGGCATGGGTCAACAATATAGGTGGGAACTTCTCAGACTCGGACTTCTCAGACTCAGACCTCTCTGATTCTCTTCCCCCTCTCCCTTGTTCCCTTTCCCCCCTTCCCTTCCCCCTCTCTCCACGTAGACCACTAAGCTGGGCTGAGGTGAGCAATGTTGCCATGTAACGTGTCTGACTACATTATTGTAATATCTCTCATGCTCTCGATGACTCTAATATAATACTTATATATCTCAACAGTACAATTGTGCATTACTGAACCCAGAAGTAGTATTACTGAACCTGAGTAGTAGTAATAGGAGTATTAGTGGGTGGGGGCTGGCCCTTCACCTCCCCAGCGCCAATTTTTTAATTTAATACTACACCCATCATCTTGGAAAACATTGCTATGATTACTATAACCACAAGAGTGTTTTATGAATGTAATTCTAAAGAGAAGGCCAACAAGAGAGTCAGTACGAATCAAGGTTTTTGAGAACTTCCTGGAATATCTAAGGTGTTGTGATTGGAGAATTGCAGTATTCTGACCATTTCTGATTCAGACTTACAACCTATTCACTTCCTGAATAAACTTTTCCCATCTTGTGTACTCAGAGGAAGTCAAATGCTTCTTGTGCCATTCTTATAGTGGCACAAATTAAGGACTCAACTACTAACAGACAGGTTGGTAGTTCAAACCCACACAGAGGTTTTATGAAAGAGAAAGATCCTGGTAGTTTGAAAACCCTAATAGTAGCAGTTCTACTCTGAAACACAGGAGTTAGAATTGATTAAACTACAACTAGTTTGTGTGTGTGTGTGCGTGTGTGTGCTTTTTGTTGTTTGGAAGTATATATACTAAAGCAGACATGAGATGACACATAGAAGTTTGGTCCCTTCTTCAAAGTCACAAATTTTGTTAGGACTACATTCAAACTAAAACCCAGCTCACATGGGAGCCTGGCTGTGATCACACGGCCATATTTTCTTCACAGGGTCTTTTAAAAAATTTTTTTTGCAGACCGACCCGTAGCCCAGATACTCAGTGCAGGAGAAACCACACCTGAAGTTGGTTTCATGCTGCACTTCTGATGACTAACTCTATGACAGGATACTGACCTGATCTGAATGATGACGTAGAAGAAGAAAGGGTCTACTTTGGGTACTCCTCCATATCTTTGCTAAAAGAGCAGAAATTGATAAAATACTTACCAAGACCTTAAATCTACTGGAAATCACTACTGTCAACCTCTTCGAAGAAGGTTTGGGAGATCGCAGGGTCATTATCCATGTCAGGACAATGTAAAGTCAATGACCAGCTGTGCTCTTGCTTTGTTATTGCCTTCTCTTTTTCTCTTGTTATCGCTTTGCCATTGTTGCTATATGAGAATCAGGTGGCATTAATTAGCTGCTGAGTATTGGATGATGATTAATGAAATCAAATCAATAGAAAATGCCAAACTATATTTAATTATCTGCTTTTTCAGTGTAAATTTTGATCAGTAAATAATCTACAGTGTCTTAATTCAAGATCGTGCAAATTGAATTTTCTTTTGACCAATCAAAGTATGTTTACAGACAGTAAATAGCATCCTTTAATGAAAAGGCCAGTACTAAGCATAATATTGTTAATAAAACTCGTCAAAAGGTACTGATTTCTAGATACTCACATTGATATAATTTTAAACACTTCAAAGGTATTTATTCCAACCAATAAATTTAGGAAGTTTTAAAATAGATACTATTATTATCCTCATCTTCCAGAAGAGAAAACAAAGACACAGAAATATAAGTAAACTGTGAGACACCATTCATTCAATAAGTAGAGCACTGAGAATGAAATCTGAACATTTGAATCTCGAGTCGTTAACAATAACCTCTGTATCAATAATTCTCAACCAGGAGTGAGTTCTGTGCTGTGGTACTTATGTAATCTGGTGTCAATTTGGTACCTGAGAGAATTAGGAATGAAGGGGTGGAGTCTAGACTGTCATTCACTGTATAGCCAATGAGGCTTCTGTGTGGGCATGACATTCTCCTGGGAATTCTGGGAAGTCCTGATATTTCCTCCTTGGAGGCAGGAGACATAGTCTCTCTTGGCGCACTCCCTCAAAGACATTGCAGCTGAAAAGACACAAGGAACTACACTACTGCCTGGAGCTGGAGAAGTCACATGGACCTAACCTGATGCAACCAGACCGCTGAAGCTGCAGAGGCCACGTAGAGACCCCTGCCAGCGCTGAGATGCTTACAAAGCCACTGGATCCAAAGACGTTCTACCCACGGGCCTGTGATCATCCTGCATTCAGCATCATTGCATGTGTTTCTTGAGTCTGAAGAGGACTTTAAAGATTGGTATCGGACATATGGGCTAATATTGGACGGACTTGTGGACTTGATCTGGATTGGGCTGGGACATTTTCTCAATTTTCAATTGCTCTTGTATATAAACCTCTTTCTCATACACATATGAATCTCCCTGGATTTGTATATCTAGTCTATCTGTACTAACACATATGCCAGGGGACATTTCAAACACCGAAAGATCATCTTGGTTGTCTCAATGGGGCAAAGAAGGAAACGTTATGTATGATAGCAAGGAGTAGAGGCTTGGGATCTTGTTAATCATCCTCTAATGTGCAGAATAACCCATACAACAAAGCATCACTGTCTCAGATTGCTAATCATGCAGAGGTTAGCACCCCCTGCTTTCTATTATATTGCTTCTAAGATCAGTTAAATCTTGCTATGAGAAGTATGGTCTGCAAGATCAGCAGCCTTGCATAACCTGAGAGCTTGTTAAAAAAAAAAAAAAGTTTACCCTGGACCCACCGAATCTGCATTTTAACAAGATCTTCAGGTGACTGGTCAGCACATTAAAGTTTGCTAGGCTCAATTACACCATGTTAGATTTCCTTTAATAAGACAAATCTTATCCACTACTCTAGTCTTAAAGCACAAGAGGGATGTGGTAAAGATGGAAGAGAGTAGGGGAGAAATAGTCAAGCCCAGCAGGTATGTAATATTATTAAACCACTTTTGGTCCACTGGGCAATGGAGTATTGACATCTGAGTGGCAGCTGTGTGAACTAAGGAGCAACCTGATTTAAAGCCACAAGGATAAGAAGGCCCACCCACTTGATAAAAAGTGAGTTTCAAATGAAAGTTTCCTAGGATACCTTTTTAACAGCCAATAAGACAAAAGCACCACTGAAACACAAAATGTGAACAATAGCATGCTCGTTCTTTGAAGCGAGGCTCCAGAATTACATACATGCACAGGGGTGAATGAGGAAGTGGCATTGAAAAAGTTCCTACTTCCAAGTGGTACATGGAGTTGACCGCTAAGTACTTCAGACCTGAAGACAATCTAATGCATAAACCATTATGCAACCTCGCATTTGGAGATTTAAGGCAATGCTTGCATCAAAACATGCTTCCTCCCCCACAGGGTTTACAAAGTAATAAGCAAAACAACAGTCTTTTGTGAGCTTTACCAAATGTTAACTGGGAAACCCTACTGTTTTTAATTGTGCTTGAATAAATGCAGACTAGGATCTGTGAGTACAATTGAAGTGTTTCCCTCTCCCTCTCTCTTTTCCAAATCAGCGTGCTTTGATGGCCAGCCATTCCCAAAGGCAGGGGTGAGGTGATGGTAAGATTGAGGCAAAATATTTGAGCCCAACCACTATGAAAACCATTTCATGCTAAACTAATAATTTAAGAAGACAATTGCTGTGGTTATCCAAATAATTCCTCTTTCCATCATTCTCTGTCCCTAAATCATCACTCTAAATGTTGCATTAAAATCATAGGATTTGAGGGCTGTATTAGATCCTAAAGATTTTCTAGCACAATGGTCTCGAAATGAATATGAAAATTTGAATCCATCTTCAGGGGTTCTGATTCAGGAGATGTCAATGGATCCAAGGAATCTGTACTTTTAACAACTCCTCAGCCTATTCTGATGCTCAGCAGGTTTGGAGAACACTCTCAAGTTCAACTCTCCTGCAATCAGATGAAGAAACGTGAGGCCTACACAGCTAGTTAATAGCAAAGTCAGATTTACCACCCTAATCTTCATGCCTAATTTATTTAAATGACCTAATCTTATTATTTTTTTCATTTGTGTAACAAGATTGAATACCATTACAAAATAATGCTCCAGCATATAGGTAACCCAGTGAAGAAGAGCCCAGCCTTGTAGCTCTTGTCTCCTCGATGCGCTCCACTCCCAAGCCCCTCTCACTTTAACTCACACAAACACGAAACAGGCTGCTGACGTTCTTAAACAATAGTCTCCTAGCCTTCAGAGAGGAGGATGAGGATGCTTCTCAAGAAGCAGCCTGCAAATTAGCTGTATTGTCCATGTCATTCCATAATTGTCTTTGCTGTCTTTTAATGCCCTTACAGCTTTATTGCCCTTGAGCTCTCAAACATCTCCAGATACGCCCAAAAGAAAGGTCACATCATTATAACTCAGGAACACCAATGCGTTGCCTCAGTGGTCCTATTGACTGGTTAACTTCAACTGCTGTAATGGCTCTTTCACCCATATCTGTACAAACTTTTTAGGAGGAAACAGATTTTATAAGCACATCCATTGTTTCCTTCAGTTTCCCTCTATGCGCTCTTGATTTTCTAAGAAATAATTTGTCTAATTCATTCACAAAACAGTTAGCATTAAGAGTGAAAAAGCACATCTATTAAGACAGTGGTATTGTTTGGTGGGCTAGAATGAAAGAGAATCAAATCAACCACGCAGGTGAATTGATTTTTAAACTCTTCTTGAAACTATATTTGAAACAGCACCTGGTTTATTTGGATTTCAGTTTGCTAGGTTGAGCAGGCACACAAGCATACTGTCATCATGATCTTCTTTATCAAGCATTAAAATTTAAAGAAGAGGGAGTAATCCAAACAGCTATGAGTTTTTTGCCCTGAGTTTTTAGTCAACAGAATTTATCATCTTATTGTTATGCCTTAATGGCACATTATTTCCCTTGGTCTTATTAACTTAACAGATAGGTTTCCTAAAAGATTCCAAGGCATGTTACATTTTGTCTCTTTCACCTATCAAAATCATACAACCTTAGGACGCACAGTCAATAATGAAACAATTGAGAATGATCAAACTTCGACTCTTCCCAAGCATCTAGCATCATCTATGGCCAATGCCTTGCACTGGAAATGTGGTCCTCAGGGCAGGAGCATCAGCATTCTCAGGGAGATACACATCAGACATACAGAACAAGGAAGATCCTTGTTCTTAAAAGGTGCCATTGAGTCAGTTCCAACCCATAGCAACTCCAGGTACAACTGAATGAAAGACTGCCAGGTCCTTATAACCATTCCAATTCTTTAGCCTATTGTTGCAACCACAGTGTCAATCTACCTTCTTGAGGGACTCCCCCTCCTTGGCTGCCCCTCTACTTTATCAAGCATGATGGTCTTCTCCAGGGGTTCAAAGTATAAGAGGCAACATCTCCCCATCCTTGTCTCCAAGGAGCACTCTGGGCATCCTACTTCCAAGACAGCTTAGTGTGTCCTTTTAGCAGTCCATGGTGTTTTTGATATTCTTCTCCAGCACCACAATTCAAATGCGTTGATTCTTTTTCAGTGTTCTTTATTCTATATCCAACTTTCACATCCATGTGAAGCAATTAAAAATACCATGAGTTGGGTCAGGCGTACCTTAGTCCTCAAAGTAACATCCTTGCTTTTCAACACTCTAAAGAGGTCTTGTGCAGCATATTTACTTGATCTCTTAACTGCTACTTCCGTGAGCATTGACTATGGATCCAAATATGACAAAATCCTTGGCAACTTCAATGTTTTCTCCATTTATTTTGATGTTATGTATTGGTCCAGTTATGAGGATTTTGGTCTTCTTTACATTGAACACAATGAAGGCTGCAATTCTTGATCAAGTAAGATCCCTAGGTGTTCTGTACATTCAAGTTTGAGAAGCACTGCTTTATGCCATACAAGAGTCTGATTTGAATCTCTTATTTCTTCCAACTCAATTCTCATCCCTTACTGGAGCAACTGTTTTGTTCCCTCATAACTTATTAACCTACGTAATATGTAGCAGATTAAAATACAGTGCATACTTGTGTAGCAGGCACTCTTCTTTGCATATCCAACAACCATATGTCATATGATGTCTTGCTAATAGGTCCAAGATTTTAATCTAGTAGGCACTTTCAAGTACTTCAATGGAGATGGGCCCCTGCCTTTGTCTTAGCCTTGCTCCAACAGTTCACCAGGAGACAAATAATGATTGGTCTTGTCTAATCTTGGTGATGGATTCTAGAGCACCTGGGGAGAAAGTGGGGTATGAGCTTGGGATGCAATTCTGGCCAAGTTACTAGGAGGTAGACAGTTCTCTGGAAAGGTTTCTTTAACAATGTAAGAACTATAAAGAACTATTTCAAATGAAGACATAATTCCTGAATTAAACAAGCCAACTCGTTATGCATGTTGTTGTTCTTAGGCGCTTTCCAGGTCCGAATCACAGTGACCCCATGCACAACAGGATCACTGCCTGATCCTGAGCCAGCCTCACAAGTGTTCTTATGTTTGAGCTCATTGTGGCTGCCACCGTGTCAATCCATCTTCCTTAGGGGCTTCCTTTGTTGTTGTTGTTGCCCTGTTAGTTTACAAAACATGATGCCCTTCTCCAGGGAGTGGTCTCTCCTGACATGAGACAAAGTCTCACCATCTTTGCCTGTAAAGAGCATTCTGGCTGTACTATTTCCAAGACAGATTTGTGTGTTCTTTTAGCAGTCCGTGGTACTCAATATTCTTCACCAGCACCACAATTAAAACACATGGATACTTCTTTAATCTTCCTTATTCAAGGCCCAGCTTTCTTGTGCATATGAGGAAATTGAACATACCATGGCTTGGATCAGGCACATATTACTCCTTAAAATAACCTCCGTGATTTTCTACATTGTAAAAAGGTCTTATGCAAACGGGTGCATAAGTATATGTGGTGAAGAAAGCTGATGGTAACCGGCTATCGAAAGATATAGCATCTGGGGTCTTAAAGGGTTGAAGATAAACAAGCGGCCATCTAGCTGAGAAGCAACAAAGCCCACATGGAAGAAGCACACCTGTCTGTGTGATCATGAGGTATCGATGGGATCAGGTATCAGGCATCAGAGACTCAGAACAAAGAAAATCATATCAATGTGAATGAGGGGGAATGCAGAGTGGAGACCCAAAACCCATTTGTGGACAATTGGACATCCCCTCACAGAAGGGTCACAAGGAAGAGAGGAGCCAATCAGAGTGCAGTATAGCTCAGATAAAACATATAACTTTCCTCTAGTTCTTAGGTGCTTCCTTCCCCCAACAACAAGAACTCAATGCTACCTTACAAATCCAATTAGACCAGAACATGCACAGTGCTACAGACAAAAGCCTGCAACACAGGGAATCCAGCATAGATAAACCCCCCAGAGCCAACCATGAGAGTAGAGATACCAGGAGGATTAGGGGAGGGTCGTGGGGAAAAAGGGGGAATTGATTACAAGGATCAACCTATAACCCCCTCTCAGGGGACAAACAATGGAAAAGTGGGTGAGGGGTGACGGAGGATGATGTAAGATATAGAAATAATAATCTATAACTTATCAAGGGTTCGTGAGGGAAGGTGGGTGCGGGAGGGAGTGGGAAGAAATGGGGAGCTGGTATCAGGGGCTCTAGTGGGAAGAGAATGCTTTGAAAATGATGATGGCAGCATATGTGCAAATGTGCTTGACACACTGGATGAATGTATGGATTGTGAAAAGAGATGTGAGCCCCCAATAAAAGTATTACATATATTTCTATGTCTTCCCCTTACTATTATGTTCTTAATTTGACCTCATTCATCATAATTAAGATTGTTTGATGCATGAAATCCAAGATAGATAAACCCTTAAGCAATAGCAATGGAGTAATGATTCCCTGAGGGTACAGGAAGGGGGAGAAGAGGAGAAACCAATAGCAATGGTGACTGTATAACCCCACTTGAGGGGAATGAATAAAAGAATTGTAGGTGAACTGATACATTAGATGGTGTAAGATATGTCAAAATAATAATAATATAATAATAAGGATTTCTGGGGGGTAGTTTGGGGGAGGGAAGTGATAAAGGGGAGCTGATATCAAAGAGTTCAAGAAGAAAACAAATGTTTTAAAACTGATGGTGGCAGCAATTGTACAATTATGCTTGATCTAATTGAATTATGGATTGTTATATCTGTAAGGAGTTCCCAATAAAATGATTAAAATTTAATAAATAAAAATTAAAAACAAACAAAACAAAAAGGTTTTGTGCAGCAGATTGATCCAATGCATTGCACTTTTTGATCTATTGATTGCTGCTTCTATGAGCAGTTATTGTGAATCCAAGCAAGACAAAATCCTTGAGAACTTCAGTCTTTTCTCACTGATCATGATGTTACTTAATAGGTCCAGTTGTGAGGATTTGGGTCTTCTTTACATTGAGTTGCAATTCATACTGAAGGCTACAACTCTTGATCTTCATAAGCAAATGCTTCAAATTCTCTTCACCTACAGCAACCATATGCCAGCTGCATATGGCAGGATGTTAATAAGCCTTCCTCTACTTCTGATGCCATATTCTTCTTTTTATAAGCTAAGTTAACTGATTATTGGCTCATCATATGGATTGAATAAGTATGGTGGAAGGATACAACCCTGACACACACCTTTCCTGATTTTAAACCATGCAGTGTTCCCTTGTTCTGTTCCCACAATTGCCTCTTGATCCGCGTACAAGTTCTGCAATAGCACAAACAAGAGTTCTGGGATTCCCATTCTCCTCAAGGTTATCCATGGTTTGTTATGATCCACACAGTCAAACAACTTGTCATTGTCAATAAAACAAGTATGCATTTTCTGATATTTTCTGTTTTCAGCCAAGATCCATCTGACATCAACGATGTTATCCCTTCTTCTATCTCCTCTTCTGAATCCATCCTGAACCTCTGGCAGCCTATCAATGTACTGCTTCAACCATTGTTGGATGATCTTTGGCAAAATTTATACCAATGATACTGTTCTATAATTTGAGCTTTCTGTTGGGTCACCTTTCCTAGGAATGGGTACAAATAGGGATCCCTTCTGTATTAGTTGGTCAAGGAGCAGTCTTCCAAATGTACTGGCATAGACAAGTGACCCATGGAGCGAATGAATTCATAGTCAAGTGAAAAGTTGGAAAGAACAAATTCTCTAGCCATCATTGTGGAATGCTTTATTTCCAGATTTCAAAAATATTTGTTTATTAAACAGTTTGATTTGGTGTTTTATTATTTAATCAGAAAATATTTTGATAAAGCTGTTGGCTGAAATGTCAATCAATAACTGAAAGCATAAGTCTTTTTACATAAATACTCTCATGGAAGTATTATGGCAGCAGAGAATGAGGAATCATTTCACTGGTGTTGAAACTAAAGTTCAGAAAGAGTGCGTCACCTTTGTAAGATTTTGGATAGGAACCCAAGTCTTCCGGATTTCACAGCATCTTTTCTCATTCTCTCTTATTCCAGGTTGCCTGGTAACAGCCATCGTAGTTTACGTCTCCTCTTTCATTGAGCCCAAATCGGAGTTGATCTTGGGGGGGATGATGTTGTAGTTTAGGGTGGGGATTCGAGCTTTTCTAGATTTCCTTGAAGATGGTTTATTAGTTCCTTTACTGATGACACTGCATGAACAGATTGCATGGGTTATTCTAAATGGAAATAGCTTCGTCCTACACAACTCCTCTCCAAGAACCCTGCCGCATGCTAAGCAGGCTCATGATGAATAAAATAACGAAGCTCCCGGTTTATGGAACTATTCATTGTAAAGAGATGTTGTGTTATAAAATTAATGAATCCTTCCAAGACAGTTGATAACAATGAACTGATAACCAATTCCTGACACGTACACAGGCCTGAAGGGAGATGAAACCTCTACAAGTAGTGCCAGAGGAAAACATAGGACTACTTCTTTTAATCTACTGATTCACTTTGAAACGATGTGGCTTGGCTTTTAAATTTGCCCAATTTAAGGGAGCATCTGCATTCATTTGTTCAGATGTTTTGTCTGAAAGCGGAGATAAAAAAATATCCAAATACCTGAAGTCTTCAAAAACACCACCTAAATATTTCATTTGCCATTTCCATGTGATTAAGTTGCAGAAACACAGCCCTTGAAATCAGGCCAGCAGTTTACTCAGACCGGCCTACAAAATTGCAGGAGATAAAAGGCTTTTTGACCAATCTTTACCTCTCAAGAGAGTGCCATTCTTATTTTTAGAAATGTCATTTCCCTGGGGTAGATAGATACAGAACAGGCAGCAAAGTCTCTGCAATAAAAGAACACAAGCTTAGACATAATTAGCCACATTAAAGGAAAAAGGAGGGCTTTCCACCAAAACAGAGCTCCGTTCTCACTCACAGTAAATGTGCTGGGACGCTGGCCTTCCCTTCTCCAAGTATGGACTCTGCTTGGAAGGTCACCCTGCGTAGACAGAATGGAAACCTAGCTGTTAATTAGACCATTTAATCAATACAATGGAAAATGGTTATGCACTACATGCAAATAAGGCTTTACTTCTTAATTTGGACCTTTAAAATCTCTCCAATCTGTTGTTAGAAGTGACCAATTATTTCAGTTTAAAAAGATGAACTGATAATTCTGCACAGGCACAGGCACTACTGATTGATTCTAAAAATGGCCATTCGTTGAATCAGGAAATGAGACTTTCATTCAAAATGCTCCACTTTAGCATCTTAAAATAAGGATTCTGACTCGTTATTTTGAGGGTCAGAAAATTGTGTTTCTCATTCTCAAGCTAGTAACAACAACAAAAGACATGTTTTAGAATTTCCTCTCTTGATTACATTTCTGAGTTTTACACAGGAATTCTAATAATTATGAGCAAGACAAAGAGGTCTGGGAATAGAGAAAACAGACCTGTCCCGATTGCAGATTAGCATGTTCTACCCGATTTTCATTAGCCCAACCATAGGATTTTTAAGTTTTCTCTTCCTAATTCAGAGGCAAGGAGCCCTGGTGGCAGAGTGGGTTACATGGTGGGCTGGTAAGCCCAAGGTCAGCAGTTTGTAATTACCAGCCTCTCCCTGGGAGGAAGATGAGTATTTCTGATCCTGTAAATCTTTACAGGATCAGAAACTTATAAGAGCTGTTCTACTCTGTCCTATAGGATCTATGAGTCAGAATCAACTCAATGGAAGTGAGTGCATTCAGAGTCAACCCAAACCCATTGATTTGTTAAATCAATCCTTCACATTAACCAAAAGAAAATCTTATTTGATGGATGCATTTTATATGTTTCTGCAAAAGAACCTTCAATATATTAAGTAATCTTATCATGGCAGATATTTTACACTATAGACTTTTAGTTTAGAGTCTTGAAGCACAGTCAGTTTTAGTTTTTAAAAGTAAGTGTGCTGTCTTTGTTATCTAGTATAGATGTAAGACGTATACTACAAGTAGATGATTTTAACAAACAGAAATTTATTGTTGAGTGTCATTCAATCGGTTCCTACTCATAGTGACCCTATTTATAATAGAGGGAACCTTGCCTGGTCCTCCCAATTGTTATATTTGAGTCCATTGTTGCAGCTTCTGTATCAATCCATCTAGTTGAAGTTTCTCCTCTTTTTCGCTGGCCCCCTGTGTTAGGCTAGAAGTATAGTATTAAATTAAAAGTGGCTCAGGGGAGTGGGGTGCCAGCCCCACCCGCTGCTTGAACTCACTGGTTCAGTAATACTACTTCTGGGTTCAGTAATGCACAATTGTACGGTTGAGATATACATATAAGCATTATATTAAAGTCATCGAGAGCATGAGAGATAATACAATAATACAGTCAGATATATTACATGGTAGCATTGCTCACCTCCGCCCCACTTGGTGGTCCTTGTGGGGGGAACCTGACTGCCAGAGCAGGAGCCGCCTTCCTCGCGGGAGCAGCCCTCTCGTCCATCGCCCTCATGGGAGCAGCCCCCACGGGAAGCAGCCCTCCTTCCTCAGCCACCCTCTGCCAGCCATCCTCCTGAGAACCAGGGAGCCTCCTTATTTATTGCTAACCATGCATCATATTACTTTAGGGGGATACATCACAGCATTATGGATCACAGAGAAGGGCAGTACAATTCATGCTTCAACAGGATTGATCATTCTGGTGTCTCACACAATAAAGCAGGCAATTACTATCCTGGGAGGCATGCAAGCCTCCTGATAGCAGACAATAACCTAAGTCACAGGGAGGGGTAGCGACATAGGCAATACAATCAATAGGAGGGGGATGACCTAGGGGTGTGCCCATATTTGTTGTGGGATTAACAGTGGTGTCTGCTTGATCTAGACAGCTGATACTGGTTACCTAACCTTGGTCATCCTTGGGCGGGTTTGCCCTCTCTAATTTCCTGCAAGTAAACAGACCACCACTATTCTTATCAGAAGGGAGTGGGTCTTATTTAGGGTGAGTCAGACTAATAGTCTAGCCATTATAGATGGCTGATGTTAAGGAGAATAACCTCTGACCTACTTTCGCTGATCACCTATTTTACAGTCACTCTTAAGCAGCTCAGTCTGATACATATTTTGGGGAGACAACTTAAGAGAAATCCTTCTGTTCCTCACAGCTAGAAGTTCAAATTCAGGGTGACAACTCTAGAAGGCTTATTCTCGCTTCCCACTTTAGAGGTAGGTCCTTTTCAACATGTATGTAAGATGTTTTCTAGAGATTTACATGTGTCTGAACATCAATCTTCCCCTGGGTTTGTGAAAATATAGGGCCACATCTGATCAACTCTGGCTACACAAGGGGGCAGGGGAATCCAATTCCACAAGCATTCAATGTTAATTCCTATGACATAGAGATCAGATGGGCCCCCGCCCTCCAACCATCTTTACCCTATTCAGGCGCCAACTGTCCCTCCCATGACACTTTAATTCCCTGGGCTGGGTTCAATAATCCATTGCAATTGCCAAATAGAACTCACAGACAACACTCTCGATTTATGGGGTTTATTAGAGGAGCTGTTATTGTTGGTGCTTGGTGCCTTTGAGTTGGTGCCGACCCATAGCAAACTTATGCCCAACAGCTTCTACAAAAATGAATCTCACTGCCATCAAGTCAATTCCAACTAAGGTATGTCTGACTCAAGCCAGGTTATTTTCAACTCCTTCATAGTCATGTGAAAGTTGGGCATTGGTGGTGCCCGGCTATCAGAAAGTATAGCGTCTGGGGTCTTAAAGGCTTGAAATTAACTAACCATCCATGTAGCAGAGAAACAAGCCCACATGGAAGAAGCACACCAGCCTATGCAACCATGAGGTGTCGAAGGGATCAGGTGTAAGGCATCATCAGAACAAAAAATCTTACCATAGTGAATGATGGGGGGAGTGCAGAGTGGAGATCCAAAGCACATTAGTAGGCCACAGGAGATCCCCTTGCAGAGGGGTCTCGGGGAGGAGAGGAGCCAGTCAGGGTGCAATGTAACAATGATGAGAAATACAACCTTCCTCTAGTTCCTAAAGGTTTCCTCCCCGCTCCCACTACCATGACTCGAATTCGATCTTGCAAGACTGGCTAGACCAGAGGAGGTACACTGGTACAGATAGGAACTGAAAATACAGGGAATCCAGGACGGATGAGCCCTATAGGACCAGTGGTGTGAGTGGCAAAACAGGGAGGGTAAAGGGAGAATGGGTAGGAAAGAGGGAACCGATTACATGGAACTGTGTGTGACCTCCTCCCTGGGGGACAGACAACCAAAAAGTGGATGAAGGGAGACGTCGGACAGGGCAAGATATGACAAAATACCCATTTATAAACTATCAAGGGCTCATGCGGGAGGGGGGAGCGGGGAGGGAGGGGAAAAATGAGGACCTAATGTCGGGGGTTTAAATGGAGAGAAAATGTTTTGAGAAACGATGTACAAATGCGCTTTACACAATTGATGTGTGTATGGATTGGGATAACAGTTGTATGACCCCCTAATAAAATGTTAAAAAAGAAAAGAAAAAAAAAAGAAAGTTGGGCATTGGTGGGTAATGACAACCAAAGGAGAATGGGTGCATTTGAATTGTGGTTCTGGTAAAGATAATTGAAAATACTGTAGACTATCAAAAGGACAAACAGATGTCTGGGAGGAGGTACAGCCAGAAAGCTCCTTAGAACCAAAGATGGCAAGCCTTTGTCTCATGTACTCAGGAGAGACCAGTCAGTGGAGAAGAACATTATATTGGTAAAGTAGAGGGACATTGATAAAGAGGAAGGGACTGGTCAAGATGTATTGATGCCGTGGCTGCAACAAAGAAACAATTGTGAGGATGGTGCAAGACTGGGTAGTGTTTTGTTCTGTTGTATATAGGGTCACTCTCTATGAGTCAGAACCAGCGAGATGGCACAAAACAACAATAGCAGGCTACAAAATGGCAAGGGTACAATTCTTTTGTCTGTAGGACTCCTTTCAGCCATGTTGGTGGCATGACTCTCTCTAGTCCTCACCCTCTTCACCATGCAGTCCCCTAACCTCTACCTGCACAGGCAAGTACTGCAAACCTCATTGAGTGCAGCCAATGTCTGAAGGCATCAGTTTTACTTGCTCCTTATGACAAAAAGCTCAATGCAATGCTTCATGGTCTGCCTTTCTACAAAGATGCTTTACCCTTGGCTCTACTTGCTTCTGATTATGAGACACGTTGTTACTGCTTCTAAAATAACCCAGTTAATTCACAGAGGACTAGCAAAACTAATCCCAAGTTAGAAATCTCCATGCCATATTTGACTATTCCCACCCACTCATTTGGTGGAACTTACAAAGACTATGGGTAAAAGAAGCATACCAAGTAATTGCTTATCCCCACAGCCTGACTAGGAAGTTCTTAGCACAGGGACCCTGGCTTAAAGGATCCACTTCTTCCCTGGTGGAAGAAAGTTTCTTTGATTTCTGCTCCCCTTTAAATGTCAAGCGAGAGTTATTCAAGATCCACCTGAACCCTATAGAGTTCACTCTGCTCATTGGCATCACGGAGGGTAGCATGTACAGCACGTGGGATAACTCCAGTGGATCCAAACGGAGGGTAATTACATAATACAGAAAATTACATCAGCCAACTTGATAGTTATTTTGGGAGGAACACAATTCAACCCATAAAACTACATTTAACACATATATGTAAAATATTTTAATAAAAACATAATTATAATCAATACTATATGTGACCAAAATTACTCAAAACTTAGGAATCTAGAATCATTTTATAAATGGTAAATGTAAAATCAATTTCATTCATTTTACATAACTGATTCTATGACAAAAGTAAATCTACTAATTCTGGCACAATTAAAAAAGAGATTAAAATGTTTTTCACTTTTTTTGTACAATTCTTAGTTCTTATAGTTTCACTAAATAATAAAAGTTAATTACTTTGATTTTTTGCTGAGTAAAAAATTACAGCTTATTATAATTTAAAAATATAAAAAAGAATAATAGCTTATTAATTTTGATTACATATTCAGCCTATTCACAGGTATAGTATTCATGGTCTGGGAGAAATTGCCTTTAAAAGATGAGCATATATAGTTAGAGTGAATTTCTATTTCTCAAAATAAAATCAAATGGCAGAGAGATGACAGGCTAAAGTTGGTCCTCATTGTGAAAGTTGTGGCTGATGCCCACAGTTTCTGCAGCCACAGATGCTGGCTTCATAGACGTAGATAAGGCTTTTGTAGCAGCTTCCCAGAAGCCCTGCTAAGGCAAATATTACATTGACTATTCTTACAGT
Organism: Echinops telfairi; assembly: GCF_000313985.2. Lineage (NCBI taxonomy): Eukaryota > Metazoa > Chordata > Mammalia > Afrosoricida > Tenrecidae > Echinops > Echinops telfairi. The sequence continues at coordinate 50,519,700 of NW_022103900.1, forward strand.
TGAATAGAGGGTTTCTGCTCAAGAGGACCAAAAAAAAAATTCTAATAGCTATGGGGGATGGAAAATAGAAAGAATCTCTCTCTCTGAAAAAAAAAAACAAAAAAACCATTTTCCACCAGTCAGTGCAGATTAAACAATCTTTAGGTTCAAAAATTTTGTAAAGAAGACTCTTTTCTGAATAGAAGGACAATCAAGACATCTATCTTTCATGTTTTCCCTTTAATTAAAGATTTGTTGACCAACCTTAATCTGAGAAGTTCTGTTCTTGGAGTCTAGCTTTAGCAGAATGGTTTTCACACTATTAGTAAATGGGAAGAGAGAGCAAAAATGATCTACTCCAGGAGATTTTTAATAAAATTTTACTTAAAAATATATCACATTTCAAGGTGTCCATTTTTATTTCCCCCAATCCAGTAGCTGTTGTGATGTGAAAACAGGGATCCAAGCATAGGCAGCGGAAACAAAGGAAAGATGCCTACCAAGATCACAGAGGGTTGAACTCTTGCTTGGGGGTTGGGTGGGAGGGAACTTATATTTTATGGGAATTACTTTGTGGACATGTACATCTTCCCAACTTAACATAAAGTTTACTGTCTTGTTTCTTTCTCTTGGAATTGAGTCAATAGGTTGGCAGTTTCAAATTACCAGCAGCTCGTGGGGGGGAGGGGAGATTTTGATTTTCTACTCCTGTAGACAGTTACAGTCTTAGAAACCCACAGGGGCTAACTGTACATTAGCATTGACTTGATGGTAGTGAGTTTGGTTTGAGTGAGTGGATTTTTAAGACTATAACTGTTTGCTGAAGTAGGAAGTCCAATTTTTCTCCCCTGGAGCAGAAGGTAGTTTTTTTAAGAACTGCTGACCAGGTGGATCACAGCCCAATGCATAACCACTACACCATCAGGGCTTGTTAAGAAAAAATAAGCACAAGACATGAATAAACAATTTACCAAAGGTGATTTTTAAGCAGCTACCACTGACTAAATATTTTCATTCATTGGCCATAAGATAAATTTAAATTAAAATAACAATGAAATATCACCTCACACAGACATCCTTAGCAAAATTTAAAATAAATAAATTATGGAGAGAATGTGGAGGGATTGGAATGCTCATACTCTTGGTGAGATTAAGATTGCAAAATTGTACAACCTCTATGGAACTTCCTTAATAAAATGCACATACAAATACCTTATGATCTAAATACCTTATGCAGTCCCTTTACCTAGTATATACCTGTATTAGTCTAGGTACTTTGGAGAAACAAATCCATGGCAACTCAGGTATAAGAGAGAGTTTTATGTAAAGAAAAGGTGCATCACGAAAACATCCCAACCCAATGCTGCCCAAGCCCACAAGTCCAACATTAACCCATTAACCCAACACCAGTCCACAAAGTTCTCCACCTCACAAAACAGAGGCAATGATGCCGACTGCGGGAGGAAAGCTGAGTCCATGAACGTGTAAGCATCTCAGCACTGGCAGGGGTCTCCACATGGCTGCTCCAGCACCCAGGGCTGCATCGGGATAGATCCATGCGGCTTCTACTTGGGGATGTCTTGTAGGAAGTCAATCTTGCAAGCTGAAGCAGGGAACTGCTAAGGCAGCTGCACCCGATGCAACCATCACAAAACAAGAGACCCGAGAACTAGAAAGGCGAGGCTTCACCACCCATTTATCCCTCCGCCTTTCAACCAGCACCACATGTGATTATCGGCCAGGCTGGCACAATTAACTAACTCAATACCCTAAGAAATAACAAACGAAACAAGAACAGAAATGTGCATGCTTATGTTTATTATGGTGATTTCTATGATAGCAAACAGACGGAAACAATGGCACATCCCACCTGTAGTGGCATAGATAAGCAAACTCTGATACGTATATTAGGTTTTGAAACTAGGGAGTCAAAGGCCTTCAACTTTGGTCTTGTTTTATAATAATATTTTATTTATCTTGGCTATCTTTCTTTTCCATATAAAGTAGGTGGTTAGTTTTTCAATTTTTTTGGAGACTTATGCTGTGATATGGATCAGAATTGCAATGAAGTTATAAAGTGATTTTTGTAATATTGACATTTTAACTATTTTTAGTCTTCCTATCCAAGAGCATGGAACACTTTCATTTGGTTTCTTTTGGTTTCTCGTAGAACTATTTTATAATTTTCTTTGTATAAGTTTTGTTTTCCTTGTAAGATTTAATGCTAGATGTGATATCTTTAGGGTAGTTATTATAAATTGTATTTTTCTTTTAATTTCCTTTTCAGTGTCACCTTGTTTAAAATAGAAGGATCCAACTGATTTCTGTATGCTGATCTTATATCCTGTGATGTTACCAAATTTTTTTCAATTAGCTCCAGCAATTTTTAATTGAGTCTTTGGGGGTTTCTATATAATAGGACTATATAATCTGCCAATAAAGAGGGTTTTGCTTCTTCTGTGCCAATGTAGATGCCTTTAATCCTTTTGATGTCTTATATCTCTGCCCATGGCTTCCAGGACTACATTAAATAAGTGTGTTGATAAAGGACACTTTGTCTGGTTCCCATTTGAAAAGAGAATGTTTTTCATTTCTTTCCATTAAGGCGAGATGCTAACCATTGGTTTTACATATATGGCCTCTATTATTTTGACAAATTCTCTTTTGTTTCTATTTTATTGAATGTTTTTACCAAGAAAAGATGTTGAATTTTATGAAATGCCTTTTCTGCATCAATTGGTATAATCATTTGGTTCTTTTCTTTTGTTTTATTTATGTGGTGAATTACATTGATAGTTTTTCTAATATTAAACCAGTCTTGCATACCTGGTATGAATCCTACTTGATCATGATGTCTAAGGTATGATATTTGTGTTTTCTGGTCCCTTCTGTTAATCTTTGTCTCATCACTGTTGAGTTCAATTCATTTACATTAAATGTTGCTATTGACAGGTATGGTTTTAATGCTATCATTTATAT
>NW_022103900.1:50524743-50560174 GCF_000313985.2 Echinops telfairi
GTACAAATGCGCTTTACACAATTGATGTGTGTATGGATTGCAATAACAGTTGTATGAGCCCCTAATAAAATGTTAAAAAAAAAAAAAAGAAACATCACTTGATGGATTAAAAGGTGTTTTAGACCAAGCCTGAGCCCCACAAAGCATCCTTTCTGCCTACCATTGTGTGGAAGTTGATGAGTACTTTCTTTTTAGACAATTTTGAGACAGACTTTAGAAGACTCTCCAGGTTGAGCGCCGAAGAAAGAATATATAAACTGTAGCAGTGGACAACTCAGTCACATATTTTATTTTCACAATCCCTTATTTCTATTCCTTGGACTTACTTCCTAAATCAATTACCTATATCAAAGTCTTTGATTGAGGTACCACTTCAAGGAGAATCTAGTCTAAGACATACAGAATATAAGAATCATTTTCCTAGTGCTAGCTATCTTTGAATGTGTGCCTGCCATGAGTTAATGACTTTATTCAGATCAATTGACGTTGAGTGGTGAAATGAGGCTGTAATTAGGACTCAATCCCTGATCTGCTGGGGACTCCAATGTCCTCTTTCAAACTGTACTGTTCAGAACAACATTTGAAGACACGGAGTTGTGGACATTAATAAGACATTATATTTGTAAGTACCTTCAGTTTGCTTAGGTGCTTCCTAATAATAGTAGATGATGATGATGATAGACGATGATAGATAGATAGATAGATAGATAGATGATAGATAGATAGATAGATAGATAGATAGATAGATAGATAGATAGATAGACAGACAGGTATACTTGGACTTGACTTCTACTAAGATTTATGGTGACCTACAAAAGAATAAAACATTGCCTAATCTTGTATCATCCTATGATCACTGCCATATTCAAGTCCATCATTAAGGCTACTGTGCAAATCTCCCTTGCCCTGTACTTTGTCAAACACAAGATCCTCTTCTAATGATTAATCCCTCCTGATAACTTGTCTAAAGCAAGTGATGTGGACAATAATGTGCTATGATTCATAGCTTTTTGTTGACTAATGTTCAGAAGTAGAACATTAGGCCTTTCTTCCTACTATGTCTTAGTCTGGAAGCTCTATTGAAATCGGTCCACCATAGATAGGTAAACATACTGGTACTTGAAATAGCACTGCAAAGTTTCCAGCACCACAGCATCGTAGTCATGACAGTACAAGAAACGGACAGATGGATAGTGGAATAGCAATGTGACTACTATGAATGTCCAGGACTATGCCCTAAATTCTTGGGTGGTACAAATAATTAAGACAAGTTCTTGAAGGGTGGGAGGTTCAAATCCACTCAGATATGCCTTGAAAAAAAGTCCTGGTGAACTTCTGAAATATCAGTCCTTGGACATCCTAAGGGGTGTAGTTTTATTCTAACACAGGTGGAGCTGCCATGAGTCAAAATTGACCTAATTGCAACTGGTTTTACTATGTTCCAGGTTCTATGCATATTTGTAGTGTCATTTCCTCTTTATTTAAAAAAAACAACAACCTGTGAAATAAGTCAGATTGTTTTTCCCCATATTGTAATTGAGTTGACCCCTTCTTCCACAGCACCTACCAAAATAGATATACAAAAATATTTATTGAATGGAATTAAATAGAAACAAATTTTGGAAAATAAATATATTCCACCTTGCCATTTTTTTTTAGAAAAACGATTTCTAAATGAAATTAACTCTGAAATTATCCAAAAAGAAGGATCCCACTTTGTTGCCAAGTTGCATAGTCTGATGCCTCAAAAGAACAAAGAGAAACATATTTTCAAACACAGGGAAGTAGCAATATCTTCAAAATAGGAATAAAGATGTTAGATTCATTCAAGGAGATTAATATTATGGAAGTATGGAGTTATAGGGAACCTCAGGAGGTTATTTAGTTTTTAACTTTGCTTCCAGGCAGAAGTACAACAAAGCGATCATGAACACATTTCTATCTCTGTCTACAGGTCAAATTTCTTTATAGCCTGTGATAATTCAGATCTGCAGATGATAAAAAGTTTCCTCTGATCCGACAACTGGTCAGTTTATTTCAAGGTGTGTAAGATAAGGCAACCCATCCCTTCTCCCCACAAAGAAACATTTACATGGGTCTGAAAATAAAAACTCAAACAGTAGGAGAATTTCAAAAAGCTATATATACAAAGGCCAAAGAATCTGAGTGAATGGATTTACGTCAATGTGTGTGTGTGTGTGTGTGTGTGTGTGTGTATGTGTGTGTGATTTTTGAAGCTTGAAATCACGGTCTCTGTGAGGAATTAAAGAGAAAAGAAATTCAGAAGCCATAAAACTTCATTACACTAATAAAATAACTACCTTTTTCTTATAGGTCAGGAGTAAATGATCATCATTACATGTGCTACTTTATTGGGATAATAAACATAGTCTTGTTCAAGAGCCTTTGGGCAAATGTGCAATAAAATGTGAACATGAACAGGAAGAAAAAAATAATATCTTAAAGCACCTTCTAACCCAACAAATGAATTTTATGTATACTTTTTTCCATTAAGAAAGTACAAAGATCATTCATAAAAATAGGATGATAACAAGATCTAAAGTGCCCGCATTAGAACTCCCTTATAACTGAGCTCATTATTAGGTTCTTTTTTGCATATAGCATAGGTCACAACTTCTCCACTGAAACATCTCCACTACATTCTGCAAAACACAGTGTCATGTTTGCTCATAGAATCAGGCTTACTGAAATGCAGCGTTCAATATCTAGTATCATGTTGGTTTGCATGTTGCTTTGATGCTATGCCACCGATATTTCAAATTCAGCAAGGTCACCTACAGTCTCAGTGGAGATTACAGACAAAGTCAGACAAAAGCAAAATCTGGTCTACTTCAAATATTTAGCTAATGAAAACTCGATAGATCACAATATCAAATTGTCTGATACAGTGCCAGAGGCTGAGTTCCCTAGCCTGAAAGGCACTTAAAATATATTATATCGATGATCATAATAATAGACTTAAGTATATCAAGGCTCATGAAAATTGGGCCAACAGGGCAAATGCTTCTTTCTACAAACCTTTTGAAGTCCATGTGTGTGTGTATAATTGAATGATCATATAATGCATGTGTATGTATATATATATCTATCATAGTTATATATGCATGTAATATATACCATATGTATAGCAATATATGGTAGAGATATGTTATACATGACAAATAATACACACATATGGGGTGTGTGTGTGTGTTATATGTATATGTGTGTCTGTGTGTGTTAGGTAAGTAATGGTAACTGTCAAAACAAACAAATTCTGGAGGTTTAATATAGAAAAAATTATTTTCTTTATTTTCCCATCCGATGCTGAAAGGCAGCAGGTAGGATCCTAGATTGCTTCCATCTTGTATCATGTTGTATGCCATAGTCAGTGGAAAGGCACAACAAGAGTTGAAGGGGTGTGCCAATATCTTAAAAGTCTTGGGCCAACATTGCCATCCATAACTTCACATATCTTCCATTGGTGTGAGCCTGTGTGGGATTATTTAGGCAGAGAGCTATCTTTGGATGTGTGAGGGTTGGGGAACTCAATCCATGGTTGGGCAGCCATTCTCCAGGAAAATCCATCGTATGGAAGATGCAAGGAGATTTTCAACAGACAATTACCCATCTCTGCCACATTGTCATTTTTTCTTCTAAAGCACATCCTTAAGAGGTTTTCTCTCATACTTGTTATTTTATGGTCAGGCTTCAAAAGGTTGAAATTGCTGTTTCAAATAGTAGTTTGAAATTGTAGTTTGGCATTGTGTAGATAAAAATTCAAAAACAGGAGAAAGCTTACCCACATAGATATTGTAAAGATTGGGTGGGGTGGAGGGATATTAAAAAAAAAAAGATATTGTAAAGATTTTAAAGAGCAAGACGTTTGATGAAAAGTTTATCTTTTTCCATGTTATACGACTTATATCATCATTATTTTTCATGTGTGCCATCAAGTAGATTCCAATTCACAGTGACCCTGTGTGACAGAGGTGAACTTCCTCACGGGGTTTTCCAGGATGTAATTTTTATGGGAGTTGATGGCTAGGTCTTCTTTTTTCTTTGGAGCTGTTAGTGGGTTTGAACTGCTGACCTCTCAGTTAATAGTCAAACACTTAGTCATAGCCAGATTTACCCCTTAGGTTCTTGTCCACTTAGGTCAAATCTTTAAAATATCTAAGTGGATACATTTTTGCCTGTTCGTGAATTTTTACCAACATAATACCGAACTACTCATAGAGGGATTTGCAAAGGAAGTTGATCCCCAACAGTAGATTCTTGTGTAGATGTAATAAATTTTGTGGCTTTATTACTTTAATAAATCTATTACAGAGGCTTATACTTAGGCAATATTTGGGGGGAAATGGCTGTAGACTCCATATTATCAAGAAAAATAGAAATGCCACTAAACTGTTTAACTCATTTATTCAACCAACATTTATTGAGCACTATGTATGTATAAAGTGCTGTGCATCAATAGGTAACATAAAGAACAATCATCTTCCCCAGGTTTTCTTTCTCTTTTATTTCCCTTTAAAAGCATTCTCGCTTAAATAGAAATTAAGTCCAGTAGAGGGCAGCACAAACATGCATAGACACCTCCACTGGAGCCCCCACACCCCTATAAATCTAACTGGACCAGTAGGTACAAAGTAGAAGTTCTTTGCACAGCCTGCAATATCTGGAAGTATATGATTGTTTCTTAGGGAACAAAAAGACATTATGCCAAAAGAGAGTACACTTACAAATAGGCAGATGTACTTTAAATAAAATTAGTATTCTGATAGATACCAAAAGAGCAGCCTAATTTATTCCTCACGTCTTAGTAATTGTTTCAAAAACACAGTGTTGATAGAATGCAGTAAAAATCCACTTACAGAGAGGATGCTCTACAATTCAGCTCTATTATCATATTACTGTCTTTGATTTGTTTTCTCTGAACTCTGATACAGCTATGAAAATGAGAAAATCAAGTACAACATTTTTCCATCAATGAAAATAGAGATAGATGGAACCTAATTATTAAAACTGTCATGTACCTTGGTCAACCACATGCTTAGATAAATTATCCAGTGCTTCAGCTCATTTTAACCATAAAAGGGAGCAAGAGATAAGCTCTAACTCATTAACAGTGTATAAAATTGTTCAGTTTATTAATAAAAGACACTATAATAACAGAGCCTGGTGGGTACATAGGGAGATTTATAACTAGCATTTGCAGAAAAATTGGGTACATTTGCTGTTAATAAGTTGAGAGCAAAAGTTTTTCTTCTTGCAATAAGCCTATTTACATAAGCTGTGCATTGTGCTGTAATTTGGTCTTCAAACCAGAGAACTGCTAAATTAGCACATCTAATGAAATCAATAAATTCTTAGGCACAAAGAACCTTTGTGAAGTCTGCAAGGAAAACTATTTAGCATGACTTGACTGCCCTTTGAGTCTACCAAACGCTGATTCATCACCTCTGAGTAGATGTCTAATGATTGAAATCTAGTACTACAAAAGTAAGGTACCATATTAACAACGTTGTTTATTCCAACTTAAACACAAAGAGAAAAAAAATCCCTCTGTTTTAGAATAGCAAAAGGTTTCTTGGTAACTGTTAAGGATTGACTTTCATCTCCCCTAGATAGAGGGCTTGGAATCCTAACCCCTTGATATTTGCTTAGAACCTTTGATAGGCTAATGAGAACCCATCAGTGTAGGGTGTGTCCTACACCTCACCACTTCTGAGTTCTAAGGAGCAGCATAGACCCGAAAAGAAGCAAACACAAACAAGGGGAAAGTACACGCAAAGATTGCCTAGAAATTGAGAAGCACCAGGGCTATAGGAAGAGCCCTGAAGAGACAGTGGCTGAGTGCTCATCTGCTAAGAGAAAAGGGAGTTATTGGAACTCATCAACTGAGCCCTGGAAGAAAGATGTGGCTGCCTGCTTCTGTAAAGATGTTAGCCTTGGGAACCCTATGGGATAGTTCTCCTCTGCTCCGTAGGCTTGCTGTGAGTTAGAATCCACGGATGCTCACCAGCTTGTGGCTTGGGAACCATAAGAGCCGAGACGAGGATCCCCACTTGACGCTGGCAGGGAGAGACCCTGTGCCTAAAACGGGTCCTCTTGAATGGAGAGACAATAAACATCTGTCCCTTAAGCTACCCTTAGATTATAATGCTGACACAGGAGCCCTAGGAAACTAAGGCAGCAGCATCAACAGGAAACAATGGCTTCACCATAGCCTTCCTTCGATGAGTGAATTTTAAGGAATAAAAATTTGAAGTGCCCAAAAACAAAAAGACAAAATTAAAGTCTTTTTAGGAGCCCTGGGTCCCACCAGCTCTTTTATTCTTCCCCTCCACTAAGGTTACAGCCTGTGAGACTTTCCCCATGACATTTGGGCTTTTAATACTGTATTCGGCGTTGAGGCAAACATTTGTCATGCTTTCAGATCAATTTGGAAAAGAAAAATCAATACTTTAAAAGAGTATGTGTCACAACACCCCTACCCCTTTTGCATTTGAACTTTGGAGCATTATCACGTTTCATTTTTTGCTTCTGAAGTTTAAGCCCCCACTCCTACCAATCACTGGTTCCTCCGTCTTTGAAAATAAAGATAAATAAAATGATTCACTCCAATTTTGTTGACCAAGGAAGGGGGGAAATGGATTCCTACAGCTTATTCCCTTGTAATGACAATTTCCTGAAGCAATTTTCTTGTAAATATTTGCATTGTGGTGCATGGATGTTTGAAGGCAGGGGCCCTCTGGAAGGTAGGGAAATCCCAAGTTCAGGCAGTAACTCAAGTCCCTCCCAAGACAGATGGAATAAATTAACTAAAGTAAGTGCTGCATCAATGGTCTTTTACTTACCAGCTTTAAAAAATAATGGGATCTATTGACTTAGTTAATTCCATGAGTCCTTTAAATAATGCATTTCTCACTAAAATAATTCAAAGAAAGGATGGAATCTCGCGGGTTCCTGAGTTTGAAGTGTTTATTTGTTGGAGCATGTTGGAAATTAGGGGAAGTGAAGTTCACTGTCTTCTCCGAGATTCTCAATTCTGTCTTTGCCGTATTTCTTCTACAATCTAAGATGGTCCACTATGACCCTCTCTGTAGTCATGACTCGCAGTCTTCATGCTTTTTCACCGGAATCATTGGATTGCTCTCAGAGATAAATTCTGAAGAGGCAATTATCCCGGCATCTGCTTCCCTCTTCCCTAAGCTGACAATAAATAGTCTTAAATTGTTGTACTCTAGGAGCCCTGGTGGCCGAATGGGGTGAACATTGGGCTGCTAATCCAACAACCTGTCTGTGGGCAGAGGTGAGGCAATTTGCTCCAGTACAGTCACCATCTCAGAAGTCATTGGGACATTTCTACTCTGGGCTACAGGGTTGCCATGGTTCCGAATCACCTTGGCAGTAGCATTTGTTTGGTTACAATGGCTGGTGTAAGACACTGTAGTGCTGCGATGTAGGCAATGCTATCTCTGTTGAACAGTCAACTGTACAGCACTAAAACCCAAACAGGTCAATGTTGACTATGTTATTATTAGTCATGAAATTATACGCCACCTTGTATGTTTTACTTGGATGCTTTGTGTGTATGTATGTTTCCCCCTTCAATTGGTTTATTAAAGCTCCCAAAGATTAGACCATATGCTTTACCATATCTCAGCCCTAGCACAATGCTGACTGAAAAAGTCCAATAGCTACTTGAGGGCATGGAAGAAGGAAGAATGAGTCCTTGAGGAAGAAGCCTTCATCATGTACCCTGAGAATGTTCAGTTGTTAGAAAGTGTGCTTTATTTCTAGACTTAGTCCCTGCCCATCCAATATATATCCCTGATTACTTTCATACTATCAAGTAGAGATGGATTATGGGTGATACTTCTTTATCTGCCGGACTCCACTCCCCAGACTTCAAGATATATATAGAACAGGCTATTTTCCACACCCTCCAGAAAGTCTTATGGTTTTTCCTTCTATATCCCTACAGCATTTATAATGAAGCCAATGTTCAATATTTCCCTAGTGTTTGGGGTTTTTTCCTTCACCTTTATAGCAATCTATAAAGTTTCCCAACTTTACATTTATCTTGGATATGCCAGAGTATTTAGTATAGTAGCAGAGCCATATAATTAGACATTTATTCAATATTTTCTAGTTAAGTGGTGGTTTATACTTTTATTAATTCCATGAACAAATATCATTGAGGGGATGACTTGCCACAGAGGAAATGAAGCAATCACAGGTATATTCTCACATAATATAAAAGTTATGGGGGTTTACTAATTTTAGTAGAGTGGATAGGGAAGGCCTCCTTGACAAAGGGATATTTACAGAGAAAGTATCAGGAGGCAGCAGAGATGAATCGCACAATTATCAGCAAGAAGTATTCTCAGTTAAGGAAGCAGAGCAAGGGCCCTGAGGTTGTATCATGCTAAGGAGCTTTAAAGAACAACAAGGCATAAAACATGAAATAAGTTGCAAGTGCTAAGTAAGGAGTCCTAATGACATAATAGTTAAGTATTAAGCGGATAACAGAAATGTTGGCAGTTCAAATCCACCATGCAAGAAAATGAGGCAGTCTGATTCTGTAAAGACTTATCACCTTGGAACACCCCATGGGTGAGTTAGAATCTGTTGGCATCCACTAGAGTGCTAGGAAAGCCTTAAGTGGAACAAATAGTGAAACATCCAATGACTAGCTGAAAGGTTGGTGGCTCAAACCCAAAGAGAGATGCCTCTGAAGACAGTCCTGGTGATTTGCTTGGAAGAGCTCACAGCCTTGCCAACCCTCTGAAGAAGTTCTACACTGAATACATGAGATCACCATAAGTTGGAATTGATTTGATGGCAGACCAAGAGAATGCAAAGCTGTGGGAATCAGATTGTAGCTCATTGGGACATTGGCTTTTATTTAAAGTGAGCTTTGCAAAGGGGTGGTGGTGACATAAACCAACTTAAATTTTCTTTTATTTTTCAGAAATCATGTTTTTATAAATAATTTCTGACTGTTGAATGAAGTTTAGTTTACAGAAAGGCAGGAATATGACAGACCATTTAGGAAGCTGTGTGAGTCTGGGTAGACTAGAGAAACAAATCCATGGACACACATATATGTATAAGAAAGAGATTTATATATACAAGAGCAATTGAACATTGAGAAAAACATCCCAGTCCAGTCCAATCAAGTCCAAAAGTCTGATATTAGCCTATATTTCTGATATCAATCTATAAAGTCCTCTTCAGACTCATGAAACACACACAATGACGCCGAATGGAGAAGATCACAGGCCAGTGAGTAGAAAGTCTTTGGATCTAGTGGCATTGGAAACATCTCATCACTGGCAGGGGTGCTCTCTGTGGCTTCTCCGGCTTCTGAGGACTGGTTGCATCCATATGGCTTGTCTGCTGCAATGTCTTCCAGGGAGTAGCCGAGAGAGAGGCGTTTTCCACCTCCAAGGAGGAAGTACCAGATCTCCCAGAATTTTCAGGAGAATGCCATGCCCACACAGAAGTCTCATTGGCTATCTCCAGATTGAGAGCCTAGACTCCACCCCTACATTCTCAATCCTTAAATCAACACCAGATTAGGTGACTACCACAGAGGCTATTGCAGTTGTCTAGGTGTTCAAAATCGGGATGGTGAGAAATGTCTTGATTCTGGATAACTTTTGAAGATCAAGTGAACAGAATGGATCTGTGGGATACACATTGAACCGTGGATGGCCAAAATTGTGGTTCAAACCTACCAGTCTCTCCCTATATAGGGTCATCATGCGTCAGAACTGACTTGTCTTGATGGCAATGGGTTTGGGCTTATGAGGGGGGTAAAGAAGAGAAAAGTTAGGGAGAGTGCTGAGATTTTTGGATTCAGTAACTAGAAGAATTGGACTGCCATTTTCTAGTTTAAAGACTAGACAATGTCAAGCCATGTGTGGCACACAGTTTGTAGTTAATTACTAATGCAAAGGTTGGTCATTTTGAACCCAGTAACACAGCACAAGAAAAGGGAGATGGGAATGAACCACAAAGGTTAAAAGGAAGGACAAGCAAGTAGAATTAAGCACTTGGTGCTAAGGCTATAGTAACAAGTTACCAGTAACTTTAGTGACTTAAAAGAACAAGTTTATTCTTAAAATACATTGGGAGGGGAGAATCTCACAATCAAGGGGCTGGCAGAGTTGTTTCCTTGTGCAGGTCCTGAGGGAGCATCTGTCCCAGGCCTTTCTCCTAACTTTTGGTGGCCACCAGCAATCCTTGGCATTCCTTGGCTTTTAGATGCATCACTCCAATCTCTGCCTCAATCTTCACAATCTCTGCTTTGCTATTTCCCTTCTCCCTTGCTCATCTCTTTTAAGAACACTTGCAATGGATTTACAGTTCACCTTAATTCCATATGACTTCACTTCAAGTTCCTTAGCTTTATGGCATCTACAAAGACTTTCTCCAGGTCAACTCATATTGACAGGCTCCAGATGGGGATATTTGCCAAGGAATCACTACTGAACACCACAGTACAAATAGCTTGTGGAATGCTTAGCAAAGAAAGTGTTTCTGGAGGGAAGAGGTGATCAAAACCCAAACCCAACCCACTGCCATTGAGTCAGTTTAAACTCATAGTGATCATACAGGAACGGATCAGCTGGGCCAAATTCTGCTAATGGAGGAAGATGAGGCCTTAAAACAGAATCTAGAAACATGGAGGTCACTGCCGACCTTGATTAAGGGAAGTTTTCTGGAGTTGTGCCGAATCGATTCAACAGATAACGAGTGTAGGGGCTAGATTAGAGTTCAGTTGAAGAGAGGGTTACTGGATAATGACCATATTTTCATGATTTTTTTCTGCAGAAAAATGAAGAGGTGCCAATATAGGACATATGGTTAAGGAGGACTTAAAATTTTTATATGAAATATTATCACATGTTTACATGGAACTGATCTCATGGGAATGATCCACTAGAACAGGACAAACAAAAGATGGAGAACAGAGGTTTTATACCTTACAAACATCTGCTGAATAGAGACTGTTCAATGCATGGCCCTTGACATAAAAGCGTGAACTCTAGAGATGCTGTCCACAGAGCTTGGCACTGTGCTTTAAACAGAAGTTTCAAGTCAGTAAAATGTAATAATTGACTATTGATTAAACTACATACATTATTACTCTACTTTACACTTGAGAGCAGACTTTATAAAATGAGTGAATAACAGAGGAGGCAGAGGCAAAGGCCTGGTACTGGTTACCTAGCATCCCAGTAAGTACAGGGTATTATAATGATCACCAGTTGCAGCTATAGTCTCTTCCATATTCTTATAATCTAGCAAATATGTCAATAATTTATTTATCAAACACATTATCATATATTTTGGTAACATCTACTTGCTTGAGGAGTGCTAATGACATTGTGATTCAAAACATAAGGTTGGCAATTCAAATTCACCAGTACTTCTGGGGAAGAAAGATGAGGCTGCCTGAGCCCATAAAGATTTACAATCTCTGAAATCCTAAGTAGTATTAGTTGTTTGTCCTCTTGGGTCACTATGAGTAGGAATTGACTTGATGGCAATGGTTTGGTTTAGTGTTGATTTCTACATGGGTAGCATATTTCATATACATTCATACCTCAGTTTCAGGGAAGCGACTGACTCTCCTAAAACCCCAGATCTTCCTATACAAACAACGGCTAGTTTATGACCATCGAACTCTGACTTACAACCTCTGCAGTAACCACCATCTCTGTAACAATGTACTTAGCACTTGGTCAGTGGACGCTTGCTTTCTTCTTTGCTACCCTGACTCTCAATTCTGGACCAATCAGATCGGGTCAAATGTGTCCCTAACCAAGCTCATTGGAAGCTCAGCTTTCATTTAACCCACCTCCAGCTTCCCTATGCCGACCCAGACTTCCAATGAGGGCATATCTCAAGAAATTTTGAAGACAGTTACTAGACTGATTGCTTGGGACAGACCTATATTTGTGCACATTTCAAAGAGAAGTTATCCAGCAGAAGGCAACACTTGTCAAATAATATCATTACTACTGTAGGCAAATAAAAGTTTGCTAAAGATAATGAACAATGATTACAGCAATACATCAACAGAGAACTGCCAGAAATTCAAGCCAGAGACATAAAGCGATATGGAATGAAGGTTATCATAGCTGATAGCAGATGGATTTGGCTGAAAGCAGAGAATATCAGAAAGTCACTTTCTTGTGGTTTATTGACTATACAAAGGCATCCAACTATGTATCACCACAACACACTATACATAACATTGTAGAAAAACAAAATAAAACAGGAATTCTTTAACAATTAATCATGCTTACATGGAAACTGTATAGAGACCAAAAGACAGTTATTTGAATAGAACAAGGGGCTTCTGAATGATTTAAAAATCAGGAGAGGTGTGTATCAACGTTGTACATTTTCACTATACTTATTCTATCTGTCTGCTGAGCAAATCCAAGAAGTTGGAGTACATGAAGAGGAAAGTGACATCCAATTTAGATGAAGCTTCATTAATCACCTGAGATATGCGGATGACACATCTTGCTTGCTGGAAGCAAAGAGGTCTTGAATGGATGATACCTCAAGGTAAAGAAAGCAAAAGTCTTTACAAGTGGAGCAATTAATAGCATCATGATAGTTGAGAAAATATTAATACAAGGTGGAAGGTGCACTATGGAAGCAGCATTCAAGAAATCAAATGATGTATCGCATTGGGAAAATTGCAGCAAAACACCTCTTTAAAGTGTTTAAGAGCAAAAACATCACTTTGAGTACTCAGGGGTGCTTACCCCAACCATGACATTTTCAATGAATATCATTTCCAATGATATTTACAATGACTAAGTAGGACTAAGGAAGAATTGGTGCATTTGAATTATTGGGTTGACGAAGAACATTGAACATAGTGTGTTCTGCTGGTAAAAATAACAGAAGTACAGCCAGATTGTTCTTTGGAGGTGAGGATGTCAGACACTCATTTCTCATACTTGGGCATGTTGTCCGGAGAGACCAGTCCCTGGAGAAGGACATCATGCTGCAAAAGTAGAGGGTCACAAAAGAAAGAAGACCACCAGGAGCTGGATTGACACAGTGGTTGGAAGAATGACCTCAAACCTAGGAATGATGGTGAGAAAGCGCAGAACTGCCAAGTATTATATTCTCTTGGACATAGCAAACACAGCGGGCACTGTTGTCGTCACACAAAAATTTATGATGACTAATTCTATGACAAATTCTGCATAAATAACCTCTGTTTATCTTATTTGGGTGATATTGTTTCCATTGTCTTCATGGAAGGTTCACTGTGAATGTCCAACAACCCCAATCAGTGACGTGTGGAACCCCGTGTGCCCTGATGCTAAGTCACCACCAGGTCTCTACGCTCTCCTTTTTGTAGTGAGTTCTTTGGGGCCTGGATTTTATAATTGACTTCCTTTGATCTCCTCAGTGAAATTAGGTCATTCATTTTCATCCCTTTGATCTATTCTGTGCTACTCTTTTGTGTTGTACTGTAAAAAGAATGCTGTCTGTCCAAAGAAGGAAAATGACCAGGTAGAACATCGGCCTACCAGCCTACTTGAGCTGTCCTCGCACACCAGCATCCATTTGGCCAAACTAAATCAAGCCAAATGAGTCCCCTGCCACTCTGAATTGTTTGGTCCTAAGAGCTTAGCGTTGTTCGAGATAAAGAGCATTCTCTCGGGTAACTTTCGGCTCCGATCATCAGATCTGCATTCGCAGGTGGCCAGTCATCAGACATAAGACATGAAATGCATAAGTGCTTCACTTCTACTTCATGATGCCAGCTCTCATGAGGTCATCTAAGTTTAAACCATCTCCTCTTCCAGTAGAAAACTCTGGCTTCTTATGCCCTCAGGAAAATTTTAATGCTGAAGCCTATTTCGCTAAATGTTATCATTTCACCAAGAATGATTTGTGCCTTCAATGACCACTCTGGGACATACTTGACTTGAACAAAATTGTTCATCTGGGAGATGCCATAGAAAAGAAAGGGAAAATAGGATTTCTACCCAATGAACAACAATAAAAAATATATTGGTAAGCAGAGGCCTCCAGACAAAGTTATGAATCGAAAGTTGATTCACTAAAGATTCTTTGGTGTAAGCTAATTGACAATTGGGACAAGATTATGCAACAACAAACTAAACTCTGTTCCACAGTAAATCCCCTTTTTCCTTTTCCTTTAGTGCCTTCCTACTTCCAGATTTCACGTCTTGCCCTCATCTTTCTGATTCCCCTTCTCTGCTTGTCAACGTTTCCCTATTCTGTTTGTCTGACTCTCTCCTTTTCACTCATGAATCCTGAGACCCCAGATGCTTCTAAGCATCCTGCCTTCCCATGAGTCAAGTATATGGGGAATACAAGAACTTAAATCTTAGACCCAAATTGAATGAGGAGCTATAATTAAAGAGTTCTCTAAGCCCGTACAAGATCAGAAACTCTTCATAAAATTTATAATTAATTTTGGATGCATGAACCCTAAAGTTACCTGATACACATCAACTTGCACACATGTTTGTTTGAATCATGGATGCTATATCATACATATAAAAAAATTGTTGGACTGGCCCATAAAGATACCTATAGGCTCCCTCTTTCCATAAGTAACTTAATCATAAGAAGGGGAAAATGGCTCTAAAAATCGTTTCCAAAAAATATGTTTGAAACATTTCTAGTAAAAGTTAATTGGACTGGAATTCAATCATGCGAACAGAGTGGAGAATTGGAAGACACTGGAAAATACTTTTCAACAGCATACTGGAGTTAAACAGCTGACTTAAATGAAAACTTTTTACCTCATTTGGTCAGTAGACTTAAATCTGATATTAAAAACCTAATTTTATAACCAGAAATTGGTTGAGGAAATAGCTTCTTTACCTGAGCTACAACACCTGATAGAATTAAAAAAAAAAAAGCCTTTAAGACAAAAATGAGGCAAGACTCAAACTAAAATTTGGAGATCAGACCAGACAGGTGGGTGACACTCTTGTCACTTGGCCATCTATTATTGACAAGGACACTGGTAGATACTGTAAGCAGAAAGAACATTGGGGGGTGGGGGTGGGGTGAGAGATTCCAATCTACGCAAAAGAAAAACCAAGGCAAAATCAGAAAACTCAGATTAATGAAAATGACTGAAAAAAAAGTCCCTATTTTTTGCATCTGCTTCCAATTCAGAGCTAGCCACCGAAAGCCAGTCATACAAGATATGTTGCTTCTATACAGTTTCCCTCCTGCTTCCCCATGCCAATCAACATTCTTCAGCCAGAGCACAGATGAAGCCTCCTCAATTATTTGGATTATAAGACTTTCCTGCTGTGTCAGTCTGGGATGACTAGAGAAACAAAGCCAGAGACACTCTAGAGAGGACTTTATATCAAGAAGTTATATATCAAACAAACATCCCAGCTCAGTCCAGATCAAGTTCGTAAGTCTGTTATTACTCTATAAGTCTGATATTAGTCCATAAATTCCTCTTCAGACTCAGGCAACCACATTCAATGATGCAGAAGCCTGGGAGATCACAGACCAGTGGATGCAAAGTCTTGTGGAGCCAGTGGTGGTAAAAGCATATCCAGGGCTCTCACTGGGGTCAGCATGGCTCCATGTGGTTTGCTCACAGGAGGTAAAAGCAGAGGGAGAGTTGGACCACCTCCAGGGAGAAAGAGAAGCTGGTCTCAGAAAGCCATTTACTTCAGTCGTCCACCAATTAAGCTGTGACTTTATTGACAGCTAAATTCTGCCCACACATTCCTACAGGAGTCAAGTTGGCAAAGAAAACCTAATTATAACACCTACTGACTAGTTTATGAGTTGCCTCCAAATGTACATAATGGTCGTTGATTCTGTTGATATTGTAAGCTCTAAATAAACACTTAGCTCCTCCTTATTTAGGCAATCTTTGTTTATTTCCACTCAGGCAAGACCCTCACTGAATGGAGACGAAGCCATGATCGGATTCAGAGCATTATTAGAAATCAAGAACATTAAGAAATATGTCCCTGGATCTTAGATCACTCAAAACAAATTCATGCCCCCCAAAGTATCTAGCATCACATTATTTGTATCTCTATTCCATAATATTAGCTATTTCAAGTTTTAGAAAGTCCATTGTTCAGATGTCTTCAGCATATATAATAAACTTTAAATGATTTTTCTTTAGACAACGTCCCACTGAAAATATTGGTTTCTTTAACTGGTGACTATTACAACCTTGGAGCCTGAGAGTACATTAAAATTATGTTTTTAAAGCCTAGAGAGGTGATAAATCAGATTCCATTGGGTACTGGAGGCTAATTTATAGCTTACACCCTTTTATATTACCTGTTGGCCTGTAAGAGAGAATCGTGAAGACATTTAAATAAATCATACAAATTATGGGAGCTAAAAATATCCACACAGAAATACCTACTAAACTTCTGAATGTGATAGACATAAGCAAGAGTACATGCAGATTCCTTAAGGGAAAATTCTGCTGGAGGGATATAGTCTTCTTTAGTGTTATGTATTTTGCTTTACCCCTTCAACTAAGCTATCATTCAATTATGTCTACAATTGTGGCTTAATGCTTTTTGATTGGGGAACAATCCATCCCGGGTTTTCAGTTCCTTGCTTTAGGCAAGCGCATCTAGAATGGAGGAAAATATAGAACACCTCGGATGACTCACTGTCTCTTCATGAGCAGAAGGAATGTAGGTCTGAGTCTAGCAGCTATCACCAGAACAGTGAACACAGAGGCTGCAAAGCGTGGTCTGCTGGGCTACGAACATTGCTGGACTGATCTCTATTTAGGTAATACAGTGGTGCCCGAGATGACAATGTAAAATGGGAGTCAAATTTATAAGCCATTCTTTTCAAAATATCGTTGGCAAAACAACTGGATCTTGGGGACTAACTCATAGGATGACTGGAGAGCAACACATTCATTCAAGGCTCCTCAAAGTGAAACTGGTAACAGCAAGGGCTGTAGCAGGATCCAGATCCATAGTCAGAAAAAAGCTCACTGTTAAACCTTTAGATTTGTAGCAAAGAGAGCCATAGTGTTCAACTGACCTGTACGTTTCACAAGGCTCCGTTTGTTGTTTGGGGCTTCAATAGATATGATTCAGGGATCTCCTAACTATTATTTCCACTTGGCAACAGAACTGCTGATATTGACCCAATCTTATAGCATTGGACTATGCACCCCTCTTCAACCTAGTAGTACCAATGGTATTAGTATCGTCTATGGCATAGTTTGGTATTATTCTAACCCGTAATGGAATGCCTTAGACATTTTTGTGAGACAGGTTTCTAACCTAAGTCCTCTACTCCTAACCTTTAGTGAAATCAAACAAAATGTCTTCCAGATAATAATGATTATACTTCAGAGAATCTGCACATGTATTAGTTCACTGGTTTTCAAAACACAGTCTAAAAGCAGCCAACAGACACAACTGCCTACGACAGAAGCTATAAGAATGACAGAGTGTGAACTCTTCCAACTTCTAGGGAAGAAGAAAGTGACCATCAGTGTCGGCTCAAGGCCAGTTCTTAGGAGACTGAGCTCAGACATGCCTTCACTCTCCAACATCCCTTACCAATTCTTACCCCAGTCATCCCTCCCACAGCATTTTCTATTTCTCATCTGGGTAGCGAGGGCCACCCAGAATTCACAGACCATATTTTTTATTATGAGCTTTATTAGGGAAGGTAAAAAGTTATCATTTAGGATCAGAAATGCTTAATACAAAGTTATTTGGCCAGGACAGCCTCTTCCCAGCCAATCCTGCAGGCAGCCCTCTCTCTGATCCCTAGCCCCTCAGCCATGTGATCCCCTGGCCTCTGTCTCCTCACTCAGGCAATACCACTGTGTTTTGTGCTCTGGCTATTGGTTCTGCTGCCGCCACTCTTCCGCTGCTCCCCTGGTGTCATAGCTCTCTGTCCCTGGATCAAGGAGGTTCATGTGCCATAATCTCAAGGTGCAAAGGATATACTCCACTCATGGCTCTGCTTTCTGAGATGGCCCATTTTATACCCTTCAGGATGGCAAACCTGGCCGATCCTCATGTTTACATTCCAAGTTTTTACAATCACAATAAACTCTGTGAACTATCTCTCACAACTGCATGGCATAGAGTGATATCGTGAATCATAAAATCCTATCAGCATCTTCCCCTGCTTTCTCTTACCCCAAACCCAGCAGGAAAAGGGAAAATCCACCCAATCTGTGTGATCCCATGCAGTTGTGTAGGTATGAAGACTGGCCGTTTCACTGCTCCACACAGGTGAATGAAGGTCTAGGCTGCCTGACACCAGAGCTGCTAAGTCAAACTTCCTGGAAATGATATCTCATAAGCTGCATTTTAACAACACCCTGTGTGAATCTTCTACACACTTATGTTTCAGGATCGTTCTCTGGAATCCTCAAAACCACCAAACATCATATCTAAAATAAGACTTTTCTTGACTAGAGAAACTTCATCAAACTGAGCATCAAATAGGACTAGCTGTAGCATCTTAAATTTATTCCTTAGTTAAATGGAAAACTCCTCAATTCAATAAGGATTTCCCCAATAACTCTCCAGACTCAGCTGTATATTCACTGAATATTGCTAGAATGATTTGTTTTGATCTTAGAGGAAGTGCACGTAAAGAAGACTCAGCATAGAGTGAGGAAAGACAAACTGAGACTCTAAGTTTGCATGGACATATGTCAAGCAAGTTATGCTGGGCTAATACAGTGACTGACAGAAACACATTCATTGTCCATGTTCAATTGAAATTGACTTCAAGGTAAAGCCAGTGCTAGCCAGTAGCAAGAAAGATAGAAGGCAAACTCACACGGGATTTTACATCAGAAGGACTGCCAAGATTTGGTGGATTTCAAATAAGTCAAGGGAAAAGAAAGCTGATTCCGCAAAACACAAGAAAGTCTAAGAGGAGAAATCTGAAGCGCATATATGCAAGGGTAAAAAGAACTTGAAGAGTAGAAAAACGTTGGGTTTCGGAACAAGATGGATAATCCAGCCTATGTACAATCCAGAAAAAATGATAAAATCAGCTGAATTCTATTCTATGGACTAGCAGAGATATTCTTCTATTTTATCTGGAGGAAAGACCAGAGAAAGTAACACCCCAGGATTACTTTTTATTTGTGAATTCTATAAGTGTATGAAGCTTGGAGACTTTTAATGAACCTGAATTAAGGAGAACTATCCTACTTGGTGCAAGAGAGTACCAACCCCTAACAGTTAAACTTGGTTTACCTCGCCACTTACACAAGCTCTAGGAGCAGAATTCTTATGCAAAAGTTCTTCCTGCAGAGAAGCACATAGGAGAGATAAGTGCTTTCATTGAAAGTGTTTGCTTATAAATAGGGGTGTGTTAGTCTGGGTTGACTAGAGAGACAAATTCATAGACACTCACATGTATATAAAAAAGAGCCTTATATACAAGAGCAATTGAATATTGAGAAAACATCCCAGCCTAGTCCAGATCAAGTCCATAAGTCTGATATTAGCCCTTATGTCCAATACCAATCTATAAAGTCCTATTCAGACTCACGCAACACATGCAATGATGCCGAATGCAGGAAGATCACAGGCCAGTGGGTTGAAAGTCTTGTGGATCCAGTGGAGGTATAAGCATCTCAGTGCTGGCGTGGGTCTTCACATGCTCCTCCAGCTCCGGGGCTCTAGCATAGCTCCATGTGTCTTGTCATCAGGAATATGAAGAAGAGAGTGTATCTGGCCTCCAGTGAGCTATTTATCTCTCTGTGTCTCCAAATGAGGTCATACAGCTGTGACCTGATTGACAGGGTAGACTGCACCCCTTTGCAAGTTGACAGGAGATTATGTAACTGCCACAGGGGACTTGAGGAAACTGTGCATTAGACAGTAAACTTCTGAAAGACAAGCTCTGTGTCATCCCCATTAATGCACCACTCTCATAGCTCTGCACATGAAGATGGTAAATTAGCAGGGTTTCTGTGAGCCAGACTCAACTCATTGGTAGTGACTTTTTGAGGATGAATGAAATAAACCAATGAGGAGCTCCCATTCTGAAAAGGGGTCAGTGATGACCATATGCATCACAATGGTTTGATCACCATAGCTCAGGACTGGGCAGCATTTTGTTATGTTGTACAAGGGGTCACCATGAGTTAGGGGCCAACTGAAATGCAGATGACAAACCAACAGTGAATCATATGAATTCATGGGATTAGTATGCAGCGAAATAAACAAAGCTATCAGACAATCATTAACTTGTATTATCAAAATAACAGGTTTTTGTAATCAAATCTACCTAGAAGAGTCTCACAATACTCTCCTCAAACTTGGCTTGTTTCCATTTACCATTGGTTGATTCAGACTTAAGGAAACTTCACAAGTATCAGAGTAGACTCAGACTTCTAAAGGTTTTCCAAGTTTTACAAGTAGCTCTCCAGGCCTTTCTTCTGAGGTACCTATGATGGAGTTGAACTGGCAACCTTTCAGTTAGCAGCCAAGTGTGCTAACCATTTGCAACACCCACAGACTCCAGGTGCTCTAAAGAGCACTTTAACTAATGCTAAACATCTTTAGAATGATTTCACAGTGCTGGATTGATTCTTTCATCCTGATTCATATATACCCGGAATCTTTGATGAGGCACATACAGCAGACAGACCTTCTCTCTGCTCTGACCCCACCCTTGTACAAAGCTGCCTGAGCTGTGGATACAGCTTGAAGAAAACTGTGCTTCTCCAAGGGAATGTTTTCTAATGATCAAGAATGTCCCTCCAAGGTCCCAAATGAGTTCACAGAGATATAGAAGTTGACCTCGAGGAAGGGGTATTTTTTTCTCTGCTTGCTCTTATTCAAATGCTGAATCCACGTTTGTGACTTTGCCATTGGTTTGCAGAAGAGCTTCTATGTGCGGGCTTGCTGTTTAGAGAGCACCTCGTACACCGGCTCTGGAAGACTGCACACTGTTTAACCATAGGATCTAAATCAGTGGCCACATTTTCTCTCTCTCCACTTCATTATGCTTGATGGAAAAGGTAAGGCAGGTAACATTTTCCAAGCAAATGACCTCTGATTTTCTCTAAATGGCCTTTTTTAAGTGTGAGGTGCCCTGGTAGGATGAGCAATCGCCTTCTCAGGGACAGGAGGAACATACTTAAAAGTAAGATGTAATTTAGTTCAATTCATATGAGCTAGTACATTTTTTTTCAAAGTAGGTGATAAAGCTGGGTGACACTTCAAAGTCACCCGTGCATTCTGAGAGACTGTAAATTTCCATGTAGCTGGCTATGCTTAAGCTAGCCAAGCAAAGATATTGCTTTCAGGACTGCATTGCACCTGACTCAAGCCATGGTATTTTCCATTGCCTCATATGTGGGTGAAAGTCGGAAATTGAAGAAGGAAGATGGAAGAAAAATTGATGTATTTGAATTGTGATGCTAGAAAAGACTGTTGAAAGTAGCATGGTATGCTCGAAGGACAAACCGATCTCTCATGGAAGAAGTGCAGCCAGAGTGCTCCTGAGGCGAAAGGGTATCCGGACTTTGTCTAGCATCACTTGGACATGTCAGGAGAGACCAGTCCCTGGAGGACTCCTTAGGAAAGTAGAGGGGCAGGAAAAGAGAGAAGGACCTCAATGAGATGGATGGACACAGTGGCTGCAACAATGGGCTCAGGCACAGGAACAGCTGTGAAGATGGCGCAGGACAGGGCGGTGTGCTTCATTCTGTTGTTCATCGGGTTGCTATGAGTCAGAACTGACTCAATGGTACCTAACAACAACAACAACAACAACAACAACAACCACAGGCCGCCCAGATCCTAGTACCCCAGGCACTCATTAAAAGAGAATTAGAACCAACCACACCTCCACAGCTGATAGGAAGAGAAACCAACTGTGGACCAGGGAGATCTCCCCCGAAAAAGGCCTACAAAAACCAAGAATAGATGTAATATCTTCTTTGGGGTGAAAATGTGGATTGCTTCCAAAAGGAAGAAATTTGAAATAGGACAGAAGCTGCCAAAAGTCAGAGGAAACATGATTTGACTATATTTCTCCCTGAACAACTTTTGTTTGAAATATAATAACCTTTTCTAATTTCTCTGAGAAATATACATACCATATACCAAAAAATCATTGTGTACAATTGTAGATGGTCTATAGGGTACCATGAAGACCATTTGTAGAATTCCTAAGGGTTCTGTTGTGCCAGGTTAAAAATGCTTGCTTGAAAGTGTACTCAACCCCCCCACATCCCCATCCGTACTTTGCATGGGTCAAACCATAGAAAATACCCCATACTCTTATGAAATTAGTAAAGAAAAAAGGAAAAATCAAGATCTGTGGGGCCATCTTTAAAGTGTTAATATATTTTAAGAAGATTCCCAAGTGATTCCTAAGTATGCACAAGAATCTATAAGATTCTCTAGTGAGTATCTATAAGGATCTTGTTAAAATGTTCATGCTGATTCACTGTATCTGGGGTGCAAATCAAATTCACATCAGGGGATCAAACTAGAATGAATCCGTTTGAAGCTCTGTTTAGAGACCAGTGTAGCAAGGCTTCAACTCATATACTTTGGATAAGTTATAAGGAGTGACCGTCTCTAGAAAGGACGCCCCACTTAGCAAAGTCGAGGGTCAGCAAAGAAGAGGAAAACATTTAATGAAATGCATTGACAGAGTGACTGTACCAATGGTTTCAAATATGTCGATGATTGTCAGGATGGCAAAAATGGAGCAGTGTTTCGCTCTGTTGTAAAAGTGCTGTTGTGAGTCATCAGTAACTCGATAGCATCTCACAAGAGCAATAATGAAAATTCAGGCGAACATTGTATGAGAGTAAGAAGACCTTAGTGGTGTGAAGCAGAGCTGGGGAGCAGCAAATAAATCACTGTGAAGAACATAGTGCTGGGGTGAGTCATGGGTGGATAGGACTAATCGATAAAAAGAAAATACTAAAATATGCATGAAATAACATGGAAGTGAGACAGAGCATGATGCTTCCTGTGCTGGGCTAGTTTCTCCAGAGGAGCAAAGCCAGTATACATATACACAGACATTAATATTAAAAAATGGCTCACACAGTTGAAGTGGGTAAGTTCCAGCTTGATTCAAGTCTGTAGGTCAGATACTAAGCAGATGCTAAGACTTTTCCTGATTTGCATAGCTGTTGAGGGGCTGATGAACCAGAAAGCAGGAATATCAGAGCTGGTGAGATAGAGACAGATGAATCCAAGGACACCAAGTCAGATGGCAGACACTGATGGCTCCCAGGGTTGGTAGGCCATATGGAAGACCATAGGCTCAAGTCCAAAGAACTGGAGGTCAATGGGGCAGATACAGGACAGAGCAACAGGAAGTGAAGAAGCCCTCCACAGCATCTATTTATATAAGTGTAGGCCATGACCCCAAGGAAACTTCATTTCAATTGAACTTTGTCCTAATCTTACAACTGCTTGGTTGCTCGTAGCAAATCCCTTCATGGAGGTAATTACACTGTTCTAGATCACATCATGGGGGATTACCACAGCCTAACTTCCAAACCACTGAGAATCCTGGCTGAGCCAAGTTGACACAGAACCTAACTATCACATTTCAGAGAAGAATAATTAATGGTATGGCTGGCATAGGGAAGTGGTAAAAGAAATGACTGAAAAATGGCAGCATTGTAGAGCTTATTAAGCAGTTTATATTTTATTGAAGAGAAAGAAGAACAACAAAATGAAGAAAAGAAATATCATCCAGGAAAGCTGATTCATAGATGACAAAATATTTTTAATTCTGGACTATCAAGGGATCCAAGACTTCTTAGAAGAGGTATCAGTTGCTCCAACTCTGGATGACTCTCAAACCAATAGCAATGACCCAGATTTCTTCAGTGTTGTATGAACAGTCAACACTTGAGCTTCTAGCAAGGTATACCAAGATCACATTTCCAGTGACCACATTTCCAGGAAAGACAGAAGGGAATCTTTTATACTGCTGCAGTGTCGCAGTTACGTGATCTTCATGACTGGCAGTTCAAAAGCACCAGCAGCTCTGTTGGAGAAAGACTGGGTGTTCTCCTCCCATAAGTAGTCACAGTCTGGGAAATCCACAGTGGGTCGCTATGAGGCAGCAGTGGATTTAGTTTTGATTTTGTTTCAAATTGCCACAAATTTGGTCACTTAAAACACAAATCATTATAATCCAAGATGTCGGAAATACAAAATGGATCGCACTGTGCTAATATTAAGGTACTAGTAGGGTTGCGTTCCTTTTCGGAAGGTGGAGGGGATGTGACTTTTTTAACTGATAGAGACACTAGGATGCCTCTTCCTCTGCCTCCAAGCCAGCAAGTCAGATTTCTCTCCGGCCCTTATTCTGCAGTCGCAGGTTGTACTCATCAATGCTAGGGAAGTTCCCCAGAGGTTAAACACTCAATGCGGTGACATTAGGCCCATCTGCATAATCCAGAATAAACTTCCCATCTCAAATCTATTCTCAATCACTTCTGTAACGGAGAGCAAGTTATTCACAGGTTTCAAGGATTTGGGTGCAGATATTTTTGAGATTTGGCCATTTCTCTAACTTTCAGGCATAATGTAACATAGTTTATCAGTTTTGGGTGTTGAATTCCTAGATTACTTAAAACATTTCACTAGATGAATCTTTATTTGTAAACAAACCCATTATCTTAGGAACATCAACTGCTATTAGTGTAACATAGTTTATCAGTTTTGGGTGTTGAATTCCTAGATTACTTAAAACATTTCACTAGATGAATCTTTATTTGTAAACAAACCCATTATCTTAGGAACATCAACTGCTATTAGTCGGCTAGGGTTGGTGTCCCCCTGTGTGGTAACTGATGGTGTCATTTCCCGTTGCTGTGGACTGGTTCACGTGCCATACTATGTAGATTCCTTAGTACTCTTCATTATCAATCTTAGCCATAGAATGACATGTGATAACTATAGTTGTAAGTTACTTAAATGTAATATTTCTTAGATCATGTGAAGAGGTTTTGGCATGGAGGCTATCATTGCTAACTTCAGATAGGCCTTGGTTGAAAGAAGAGAATACTAGATAGATATTTACTTGTGTTTTATTGATTATGCAAAGGCATCTGACTGCCTGGATCAAAGCCAATTGTGGGGAGCATGGAAAGAATGAGCATTCCAGAACACCTCACTGTGCTCGTGTGAAGCCTAATCGTGGACCAAAAAGCAGAACAAAGGATTAGTGTATGCTGAAAATTTAGGAAAGGTGTGCATGAGACTTGTATATTTTTACTGTGCTTATTCAATCTGTGTACTGAACAAATACTCCAAGAAAATGGGACTATATGAAAAGAAGGGTGGTATCTTGGCTGGAGGAAAGCTTATTAAAAACACGTGATATGTAAGGGATACAACGTTGCTTGCTGAAAGCAAGGAAGTTGTGAAGCATTTGCTGATAGAGATCATACACTGCAACCTTCATTGTGGTCTGCAACTCATTATAAAGAAAATAAAATTCCTCATCATTGAACAAATAGGAAACATCATAATAAATGGAGAAAAGATTGAAATTGTCAAGGATTTTGGCTTGCTTGGATCCACAATTAACGTTAATGGAAGAAGCAGTCAAGGAATCAAGCCGTATACTTCATTGGTCAAATCTTCTGCACAAGACCTCTTTAAAATTTGCAGAGCAAGGATGTCATTTAGAGAATTAGGATGCACCTTACACAAACCATGGTACTTTCCACCACCTCACGTGTGCATGAAATCCGGACAATGAATAAGGAATACTGAAATAGAATTGGTAAAATCGAATTATGCTATTGGTAAAGAATATTGAGACACCATATACTGCCAGAAGAACAAACAAATCTATCTTGGAAGAAGTATATCCAGAATGTTCCTTAGAAGCAAGGATGGTGAGATTGAGTCTCACGTATTTTGGACATGTTATCAGGAGAACCCAGTGTATAAAAGGACACCATGCTTAATAAAGTAGAAAGTCAATACTAAAAAGAAGCTCTTCAGCTAGATGGATTGGAGTGGTGTCTGACACTGTGGGGTCGAATCTACCAAATGTGAGGATGGTGCAAGGTCAGGCAGAGTTTGATTCTATTGTACAAAAGGTGACTATAATTTCGAACCAACTTTGATGGCACTTAGGCAGCAACTTTACCAAGCAGAGGGACACTGAATAAGAGGAAGGCCCTCAATGAGATGGATGGGCACAGTGGATTCAACAAGGGGCTCAAGCATGGAACCAATGATAAGGATGGCACAGGAATGGGCAGTGTTTCATTCTGTTGGGCATAAGGTTGTTATGGATTGGAACCAACTCGTTGACACCAAACAACCTCAACAACAACAGCAATGAATACTAGCAACAAAATTGTATGCTCCAATATTTCTATAGAAAATTATAGCATTGTTATTCACATTATTAGTAACTCATGGGAAGCTTTATTTGATTTTTCTCTTGCTTTTCCTTTAGTTACTACTTCATTCTCAAAAAACTATAATATATGCTCACAAATACTAATTATAATAATGTTATTGTAAGAGGCCCTGGGGTTGGTTCTGACTCATGGCAATGATATGCACAACAGAATGAAACATTTCCCAGTCCTTTGCCATCTTCACAGTGGTTTTTAAATTTTAGCCCATTGATGAATACACTGTGTCAATCCATCTTCTCAAAGGTCTTCCTCTTTTTTGATGGCCTGCTACATTACCAAGTATGATGCCCTTCTCCTGGGACTTTCATCTCCTGACATGTCCAAAGTATGGGAGATGAAGTCTCACTATCCTGCCTCAAGAAGCATTCTGGCCATACTTCTTCCAAGACAGATTTCTTTTTCTCCCCCTTTGGAAGTATATGATAATTTCAATATTCTTCACCAGCACCATAATTCAAATGCATCTGTTCTTTGGTCTTCCTTATTCAAGCTCCAACTTTCACACGCATACAGGCAATTGAAAATATTACGGTTTGGGGTAGCATAACCTTAGTCCTCAAAGTTTGCTTTTCAACATTTTCAAGAGGTCTTGTACAGCATATTTACCAAATGCATTGCATCATTTGATCTCTTGACTGTTGCTTTCAGGAGCATTGTTTGTAGATCCAAGCAAGACAAAATCCTTGACAACTTCCATCTTTTCCCCCCCACTTATCATCATGTTACCCACTTGTCCAGTTGTGAAGATTTTGTGTTCTTTACGTTGAGTTGTAATCCATACTGAAGGCTGCAGTCCTGGATCCTCATCAGGAAGTGCTTCAAGTCCTCACTTTCAGCAAGCAACATTGTATCATTTGTATATTGCAAGTTGTTAATAAGCCTTCCTCCGATCCTGACACCACATTCTTAATTATACAATTCAGCTTCTCTGATTATTTGCTCAACATACAGATCTATAGATATGGTGAGAGAATACAACCCTGATATACATTTTTCTTTATTATAAACCATGCAGTATGCCCTTGTTCTGTTCCCACAACTGCCTCTTTTTCCATGTATAGGTTCCACATGAGCACAATGCAGGGTTCTAAGGGTCCCAGGCTTCTCAAGGCTATCCATAGTTTGTTACGGTCCACACCGATGAATGCCTTAGCAGAGTCAACGAAACACAAGTAAACATCCCATCTGCCTTTAGTGGTGACATCCCTGGTTCCAAGTTCTCTTCTCAATCAGACCTGAATCTCTAGCTGCAACCATTGCTGGATGATCTTCAGCAGAATTTTACTTATATGTGTTATCAATGACTTTGCTTTATAATTTGAGCAGTCTGTTGGATCACCTCCTTTGGAATGGATACAATGACGGATCTCTACCAGTCAGTTGGCCAAGTAGCTGTCTTCCAAATATCCAGGCATAGATGAGTGAGTGCTTCCAGTGCTTCATCAGCTTGTTGAAATATTTCAATGGCTATTCCATCGATTCCAAAAGCCTTGCTTTTGGCAACGCTTTCAGTGTGGCTTGAACTTCTTCCTTCAGTACCAGTGGTTCTTGCTCAAGTGCTACTTCTTGAAATGGCTGAATGTTAACTAGTTCTTTTTGGAATAGTGAGTCTGTGTATTAGTTTCATATTTTGATTTTCCTGCATCATCCATTGTTTTGCCAATAGAGTCTTTCAATACTGCAATTTGAAGCTTGAGTTTTTTGTGTTCTTTCAGTTTTAGATATGCTGAGTGTGTTCTTTCTTTTTTAGATGTCTAACTCTAGGTCTTTGCACATTTCATTATAATATTTGACTTTGTCTTCTCGAGCTGATCTTTGAAAATGTCTGGTAGGCTCTTTAACTCCATCGTTTCTTCCATGTGCCTTAGCTGTTCTATGATAAAAAGCAAGTTTCAGGGCTTCTTTTGACATCCATGTTGACCTTTCTTTCTTTCTCTTTCTTTCTTTCTTTCTTTCTTTCTTTCTTTCTTTCTTTCTTTCTTTCTTGTCTTTTTAATGACCTTTTGCTTTCTTAATGTATGTTATTTGTGTCATCCCACAATTCATTAGGTCTTCTGTCATTAGTGTTCAATGCCTATTCTTGATGTTCATAAAATTCAGGTGGAACATACTCAAGGTCGTATTTTGGCTCTAGTGAACCTGTTTTGATTTTCTTCAGCTTCAATCTGCACTTACATATGAGCAATTAATGGTCTGTTCCGCCGCCATGCCCTGGTCTTGTTTTAGCTGCTGATATTGAGCTTCTCCATTGTCTCCTACTCCTGACCTAGTCGATTTGATTTTTGTGTATCCATCTGAAGAAGTCCATGTGTCTGGTCAACTACCTTTTGTTTTATTGAAAAAAAGTATTTGTTATGCACAAGTCATTGGTTTTACAAAATTTTATCATATGATGTCCAGCTTTGTTTCTACCACCAAGAACCAGGATCATAATTTCTAAATACTGTTTCTTCCTCTTTGTTTCCAACTTTTGCATTCATTTGCCAATAATTATCAATGAATCTTGATTGCATGCTTGACCAGTTAAAAACTGAAGATGTTGACAGAATTATTCAACTTCTTCATCAGTAACTTTGGTGATCAGTACATAATTTGGAATAATAGTTGTATTAACTGGATTTCTTTGAAAACAGATAGATATAATCCTATCACAGACAGACCATAGATATTTTTATGCATTCCATTTCATGCATTTTACAACTTTCAACTTTCCTGGACTCATACTCTGTGAAGTCCAAGTTTTGATTGTTACTTGATGAGTGCATATGTCTCTTTCCATTTTGAGTCATGCCTCACAGCCAATGAAGGTCGTGACAGCTTTCCTCCCCCAGGCTTTATTCCAGGCACACCCTTGTGGGTGATTCTTCTTTGAGAAAGGACTCTTCCGCAGCCAGTTTCCGAGTGTCTTCTGACTGAGGGGGCACATCTTCTGCATCATCTCCAATACTGTTCTGCTTCTTTTCATAAGCTTTCAGTGTGTGACAATGTTTACACTCTGTCTGTAAGGTTTTCAGTTTTGGAAGTTCTACTGAAACTTGTTCACTTTGACTGGCCCTGCTGCCCTTTGAAGCACAAAGTTGACATAGTCTCTAGAATCAAAGCCACACAGAAGACATTATAGTACGACAATTTGACAGACAAGTTGTGGAATTATCATGGTATTGTAGTTAAAACATCAGAAATTTTGACAAAGTTGGTGACTATAATAACATTGGCAGCAATAAAAACAACAATGCTTGCTCATAGCACGTACAGGCAAACCACATGGTTTAAAGCATCATTGTTATTGGGTAATAACAAAGGTTTAAAAGGCTTAAAAAGTAAATTAGCATAGCATTTCTGATTCCTTGTAGGTATATTGATACAAGTCAGCTAGGCTTAAGCAAAATGTTTTTTGTTGACATTATAATTAGCTACAGAGATTTTACAAATTTTTAAATAATAAATTTATGCCGAGACGCTGCACAAAAAATGTTATATACAGTCATTTTGGGATCATTTTCTCTGACAGTGTGACCCAGTGCAGCCTGCAACTCCCTAGTAGTACCCCAGTATGTTGGACAGGGTTCCCTAGAGAAACAAAAACCAAGACATTGACATTTATGATTATAGATATAGATATGGATATGGATATAGAGATAGAGAGATAGATGTATACAGCAAAAAAAAGCACAACAATAAATTAGTCCACACAGCAGTACAGAGAGCTCAGTCCAACTCACTTTCATGGGACAGTTAACATAGTGAAGGTCCTGCCAACTCACGCTGACCACTGGCCAAGGAAGCAGATAGTAGGAAGATGAAATGTCAAGGCTTAATAGAGGCCAGTAGAGCAGCATAGCGAAGCAGATCATGGTGGAGCCTCACAGTATAGATGCAGTGATGTGAAGTGGCTGGCGGGTGGTGAGGGGTCTGGAGTGGTGGCAAGAAGAGTAGAGTTGGCCAGCAGCCAGCAGACAGGGCAAGGTTGGGCAGTGTCAGAGTCCAGCTCCGGGAAGGTTGAACTGGATACCTGAAGGAGGTGTGGAGTCAGCGAACACAGATGAGATAGACACGAGAGATGTTCTGGTAGAAGCAATCTCTGCTGAGTTCTCCCAAACAGCTTTACTTATACCATAAAAAGTTTTGCCGACCACTGCATAAAAACAATGTCTTACGATGAACTCCTAAGTCACCCTTATTGTTTCCACTAAAATCTGATAAAAGGCCATTATAAGGTCTGTACTTTTTTCTATCACTTTCTGTCCTCTTCCGGGTTCTTTCTTTCTGTACTGCTTGTCTTATAAATTACATGCTATTCTTGATTGAGGTCTTCAGAAAATTTGGTTAAACTCATATCCTAATCACTGCCCTATTTTTTGTTCACAATGTTCCTTTTCTCATTGACTAACTTAACACAATGAAACTACCTCATGTGCTACTTCAAAGCCTAATATCTACAAGCAGAGTTAAATGCTTCCCAAATATTTTCCTTTACAAGCTTTCCCATTTAACTGTTCTATTGTCTATCTATGTCTCTTTTATTTTTTATACTCCTGAGGCACCATGGGGAGCCAAACCGTCTGATTCTTTGCCAAAGATGTAAGGTCTCCCCTTTTACGTGTTTTCTATTAATGTTAACCATTGGGGGGGAGGCACTCTATAAGGTCCTCTATATCGGGGAGACCAAGAGTCTTCCACTACCTAATCTGAATGGAATCCAGAGTTTTTTGGGGGGTTTCATTTTCTCCTCTGACCTCAACTTTGGCTTTCTTCCTCACTCAATTCCCACACATTCTCAAAGATGTCTCGCCGTCTAAGCCTCTCCAGTGCCTCAGTTAAGGAAAGCCCCGTCCTATAGAAGCATGTTTTAGATTTAGTTTCTCAAGTGCTTCTCAAGTCTGCCCTCGCATCCACTCCAGGTGCAGTAACATGACAATGCACAATATGCTCAAGAATGGATTAAACAACAGTAAATATTTGATGGATGTTGGAAACCTTCCCTAGGAAGTTCTGCTCTGCAGATGTTTCTTCCACCAGGCTGTAGCTTTGGTAGACAGCATGGCTGGGATGGCTCCCAACAGGGCAGCACTGCGGTGTGAAACTGCACGGCACAGCAACATGGTCCACCATAGTCCACAGGTAGCCCAGCACATGGATGAGGCAGTGCAGTTAATTTGGGCATCACGCTGGTCAGATCATCAGTGATAGGGGAAGAGGCCAGCCTCAAGAGCCTTTTGTCTCAATCATGCCTCCAAAAGAGGTCATAAAGCTGTGACCTGATCGAGAGGCTAAGCTCCACCCACATCATCATCTTTTTTTTTTTTAATCATTTTATTGTGGGGTCTTATAGCTCTTATAATTTTCTGTATATCAGTTGTAGCAAGCATATTTGTACATAGGCTGCCATCATCATTTTCTAAATATTTTATTTCTATTTGAGACCTTGGTATCAGCTGTTCTTTATTCCCCACCACCCCCCTCATGACCCCTTGCTGATTTATAAATTATTGTTGTTTTCATATCTTACACCGATCACTCTCTTCCTCTACCCACATTTCTGTTGTTCATCCCCCTGGGAGGAGGGGGGTGGGGTTTATTCATTGATCATTGCCATCACTTCCCCCTTTCTCCCCTCCTCTCTGGTATCTCCTCCTACCTTCCTGGTATCTCTACTCCCATTTCTGTTCCTGAAGGGTTTATCCGATCTGGATTCTGTGTGTCTTGAGCTCTTATCTGTACCAGTGTACATGCTTCAGTCTAGTCCCCACTGAAAGTTAGGACTGGGGTCATGAAAGTTGGGGAGGTGGGGCAGGCATGAGGAAACCTCAAGGAACCAGAGGAATATTGTATTTCATCTGTACTATACTGGGCCCTGGCTGACTCATCCCTTTCTTGTGACCCTTCTCTGAAGGCATGTCCTATTTTCTATACATGGGTTTGGGGTCTCTGCTCCAAACCCCCTCATTCTCAACAATATGGTTTTGTTTTATTTTGTTTTGGGTTATCTGGTGCTTGTTACCTGATTTCGTCGACACCTCATGATCACACAGGCTGGTGTGCTTCTTCCATGTGGGCTTGTTGCTTCTCTGCTAGATGGCCACTTCAAGCTTTTAAGAGCCCAGATGTTATATCTTTTAATAGCTGCACACCATCAGCTTTCTTCTCCACATTTGCTCATGCACCCACTTTATCTTCAGCCATCATGTCTGGAGGGTGAGCATCACAGGATGCCAGGTTTTTAAAACAAAGTGTTCTTGTGTTGAGGGTGGGCTTGAGCAGAGGCCCAAAGTTCATCCACTTCCTCAATGTATTGCCATATAAGTATATGTACATAGGCCAACACCTCTATTTTTGTGAATTAATATATTGTACAACTGCCCACCCATGTTTATACCTCTATCCATAGTTTTGCTTCTTAGATCTTTCCTCTGTTTCCTTTTACCTTCCTCCTGCCTGCAGGAAACTTTTCACATTCCAGTTTGATGAATCAAAGAAACCAAACTCTCTTGGAATAAGTAGATAATCTGAAGGACTTCAGACACAACTTAATCCACATGGGTACTCTGCAAACAGTTTTGGGGTGTTCACTCTTATTTGTAGCCTTCTGCAAACCTAGTGCTCAGAATCTAAGCTTTAAATTAACACAGTTACTGGCCAGTGAAAATGCTATTGATGGCACTAGTCTTACCAACAATTTACCACATCAATGACACAGGGCCAGGCAGTGATCCTTAGTATTGTGCATGGGGTTAACCTGAGTTGGAGACAGACTTACCAGCAGCTAACAACAGGAAGCCAGGATTTCTTCCAGCTGAGAGCACTGGAGAAGGTGCTGGGAAGATGTCATGAGAAAATGGCCATGATGTGTTTAGGAACTAGTGTAACAACCTGGAGACATAAGGAAGAAAAGTCAAAGGGGGCATTTTAGGTCTTCTTATCCAGGAGCCCTGGCAGTATAGTGGTTATGGTCTGACTGTGAACCACAAGCCAGAAGCTGGAAACCACTAGCTGCTCTGCAGGAGAAAGATGGGCTGTCTATTCCTGGAAAGAACTACTGTCTCAGAAATCCACCGAGGCAGTTCTCCCCTGCCTCAGAGGGCAACCATGGGTTTGAATCGACTTGATAGCAATTGATAGCAGTGAGCTGTTTTATGTATTTGTTGGTTTATTAGTTTGATCCAGGCAGAAAAGAGCCCTAGTAGTTGAGTGGTTAAATGGTAAGCAGTCAGTGGTTCAAACCCACCATCTGTTCAACAGTAGAAAGGTGACATGGTCCGGTCAGTAAAGTTTACAGCCTTGGAAACCCTATAGGCAAATTCCACTACTCTGTTCTATCCTCAGAGTCACGATGAGTTAGGATTCACTTGATGACAAGGATTTTAGGTTTCGTCCAGTTCTGCATGTAGGTTCACAGGTAAATTCTGAAAATGGAAAGCAATACGTGAAAGTTTCCCAAGTTCAAATTTTGACAGGTAGACTGGGGAGGAAGAGGGAGTCTGATCTGAAGTCACCAGGATTTCTCCCAGCTGAGAGCACTGGAGCAGGCTCCAGGGAGACGTTGTAGCCACATGGCCAGGATGTGTTGGCTAAAGCCGATGGAGATAGAGCCAAAGACTATGCACCCCTTAAAGGGTGGCTGGAAAAAAAACTGGACCTGTGCCGTGCTTTCTATGTCAGTGGTTTGAGGTTTCCTCAGTTTATTCCCTTTAAAGTTCTTCTCAATAATGTTGCATCTGTGTGTGCATATACACACGTGCATGTGAATCCGTTCTACGAAGTACATGGAAACGGAAAGAGTTTTTGTTTGAATTGCTCATATTATATTTTAAACCCTGGCTGGACATTCTTGGTTTGGGGGCTCAGGATCACAGTGGAAGGTGGCAGAGCAGGGTAGTTCACCAAAGCTCTTTCTTTCCAAAGTCCACACCGTTAGAAACACGGTTTCAGGCGATGTTTTGGCATGACAGTTATGAAGACTGTAGTTTTAAAAAGATCTGAAAGGTAGCAATAGTGTTTAATACCCTGAGGACATGGGAAGAGAAGACAGCCAAGGGTCAAAGGGTGATTGTTTGTTTTCTCTTCTATCCAGTCCCCACCTCCCAACAGCAAGCCAGTCCCTAGGCTCAGGGAAAGGTGAGGTCAGCCACTGTTAAAACTTCTCAAGCCTTGGGGAACTTACCAGAGGCTCAGGTATCTCTTGGGCAGTGGACTACAAGTGTATGCTTGCTCATTCCTACACAACAGTGCCTGCGCATGGACCTCCGACGTCAGTGTATTATTTACAAAAGAAAGCAGCTCTGTGGTGCAGTGGGTTACCCAGAGAGCTGCCAACCACAAGGTTGGCAGTTCAAACCCACAAGCTAGTCTGCAAAAGATCAACAGACAAGATAGCAGGTTGCTAACTTACAGACTGCAGGGACCAAGAAATCTCTCTACCTGTAGACAAGATGACAGGGTGCTTGCTCAAGTTCAAAGAACTGGAGGTCAGATGATAACAACCCAAATGCAGGGTCCAGATTGAGCAAAAAGCCAGAGAACTTTGCTTTATAAATACTGCATACAGACCACACCCCCAAGGAGACTCCTTGTGATTCGTGGCAGATCTCCTCATGGAAGTGAGGATGTTATATCCAGTCACAAAAAGGGAACGATTACATCATTATATAACTGCCAGACTACTGAGAACCGTGACCCAGCCAAGTTGAAACAAACTTCTGCCACCGTCACAATACCATATAAAATGCGCAAAATAGAAACCTCTTTTAAAGCAATCATTCTTCTAAATTAGGTGGGCTGTGACATTTCAGATCATCAGCTGAACATTTAACTATTTAAAGTAACCAGATCCCCCCAATTGTTTGCCGTTCACTCGCTCCTTGATTTCTCTTCTCTACTGTCGCCCATTTTACCCAAGTTACCATCTATCAACAGTCTAAGCAATTGCTTTATCCTCCCTCCTCTCCCCTTCCACCCCTGACAATCTCC
>NW_022103900.1:50560369-50572366 GCF_000313985.2 Echinops telfairi
TCTCAACTGATTGACAAAAAGTAGGATAAGCTATGTTCTTAATCTAAAACTTGTCTTGTTTTGCACACACTAGATACTCTTCTAAACACTTTTCACATAGTAACTAATGTACTCCTCATAATGGACTTCAAAGATAAATATTAGTACTAATCCTATTGTCCAGATGGGAAACTGAGACACAGACAATAACGCATTCAAGGTGATATAACTCATAAATTCCAGAGCTGGAATTCAAACCTAGCAGCCCGCCCTGTCCTCCAGGTGCCTAACCTCTGCACCACACTCTAGCACTCTTTCTAATTGTCTTTCTAATTGCTATTCACTCCTGCTGATCAAGATGGCATTAACTACTCTTTCAAGGCATGATGTGCACTCTGGGAGAGGTTAATCTTTAATGATAGTGACTGTAAATCCATATTTCAAATCCTCTTTTTGGTAATCATATCTGATTAGATTGTCATCATTCGTACCTCTTACTGGAGCTGACCAGGCACTTTGCACCAGCCCGACAGGTGCCAGCAGGGCCATTTTCCTTTGTCCCTGTGGCTTGGATGTCGCTCTGGTATTGTCATCAATTCACATGTGCTTTGTAGAAATCTTTTAAAGCCACATATCCATTTGGTGAGGGGTAGTTTAGGTAAACAAGGTTATTGATCCTTAAATCCACTTACCCAGGCCACATATCCCTCACTGTGTCGCAGCTGGCTAAAATCAAGCCAATTATTTTCTTGGGATTTCGCGTGTTTAGTTCAGGACGGACAACCAGCTGACTAACATACAGGTTTAGTAAGGGCACCAGTGCCAATCTGCAGCAAAACCGAAGAACGGTCCTTGGTTAAGAAAAGCATCGTATATGCTCTTGCTGTTGGTAGCTGCCAGAGTCGCCCCTGACCCACATCCCATGGAAACTGTTCTTCCCACTTTCCTTGACTGTGATATTTCACAGAAGCAATTTCCCAGGCCTTTCTTCCTCAGCACTGCTGTCTTGGTTAGGAATACCAACCTTTCAGCTAACAGCTGATTGCAAGCTGCTTACACCACCCGTCCAAACTCTAGAGTGTTATTTATGTGCCCATAAGAATAGCTCCATGCATCAGCCATGCGCATATTTTACTTTGGGAAATAGTTTTATGGTATTGCAACTGGTAAAGATTTTTATTTTGGATATTTTACATGGGTATTAGAGGTGCTCCTTCCTCTAATAAAATGATTTCTTAAAGTGGGGTCCTCAGACTGGATAATTTTTTCAGCTATTGGACTAGCAAGTAATTTTTTTTAATTTTTAAAAGGTAGTTAAAATCTTCTAGAACAGTGGTTCTCCACCTTCCTAATGTCGCAACCCTTTAATACAGTTCCTCATGCTGTGGTGACCCCCAACCACAAAATTATTTCCGTTGCTACTTCATAACTGTCATTTTGCTACTATTATGAATCGTCATGTAAATATCTGATATGCAGGATGTATTTTCATTGTTAAAAATTCAACATAATTAAAGCATAGTGATTAATTACAAAACAATAGGTAATTATATATTGTGAAATGTTTATAATTACAAATAAATTTTGTCTTGAAGCATGGTGTAGCATGGGTAAAGCCTTCACGCCAGGTCCTCATATGTGGGTGTATCTGCTTGTGGGCAGACCCTCCTGGAGACAGATAGAGGAGCAGTGTCTCGGTTCCTAAGACCATTGGACATATGTGTTTCCCCATGGTCTTAGGCGACCCCCTGAAAGGGTGGTTTGACCCCCAAAGGTGTTGCGACCCACAGACTGAGAACCGCTGTTCTAGAAGAAGCCCTACTGACAGAGTGGTTAAGTACTTGGCTACTAGCCAAAAAGTTGGCTCTTTGGACTGACCTGACCACCTGCTCTTGGGAAGATGAGGCAGTTGGCTTCCACAAAGATTACAACCTTGATAAATTTATGGAACAATTCCACTTTGTCATGTAAAGTCACACTGAGTTGGAGTTGACTCAATGGAAATGGATTTGAGCTTCATATAGCCTTCTGGGTCTGAAATAACACTCAGTCTGTGTTTACTATGTCTCCTTTATACCAGTTACAAATGGGAAGCAGTGAGTCAGAAGTGGGTTGGAAACTCTTCAAGTATTATCTTACCAGAATTCTTCCCTGAAAGATTCTCCCTCTATTGAACTCTAACCTCCCAATAGAGAGCTTCATAATACCAACTATTTTGAAGACTACTACATGTTCATACTACCATGTGCTATATGATTATCTGTTATCCTGGAGAGAAGAACAAGGCTTTGCCTCGTGACCATACTGGTCCTTGGTGTCCAGGAAAGTGGCTGGGCTTAATAAAAATGTAATGAATAAATGTGGGTGGCTGAATAGATGAGGAAAGTGGTGGTTCACTAGTAAAAGTATCAGCTACCCTGGGGAAGGCCTGGGCTCGGTTTCCAGTCAATCCGTCTCATGCACAGCTAGCGTCATCTGTCAGTGAAGGTTTGCATGTCACCATTCTGTTGAACAGGTGTCAGTGAACCTTCCAGAATAAGATAGAGTAGGAAGAGAGACCTGACAGTCTAATTAAAAAAAAAAACAACAACCAGATAATGAAAACTCTTTGGATTATAAAGGTCCAATCTGCAATCAGATCATGGATGGTGCAGAATCAGGCAGTATTTTGCTTGGTTGTATATTGAGTCCCCATGAATCAAGGCTGACCCAACAGCAGCTAGGTGATAAATGATTAAACAGAAGAATTAGACAAGAATTTTGCCTTTCAATTCTGTTAATGGCCTATTGAGGTAGATTAAAAATTGGAAGAGAAAACATATGCAAAGAACTAAATTGGAGGGATGTATTTTAACAAGATGGGTTCAAAAGGAAATATGTTCCAGGCTATGGATTGAATTGTGTCCCTCAAAAAATGCTAGTTAAGAAAGACATGGTGCTTAAAACATTTAGGAAGGAAGAGGTTCCCATCATAATCATTGTGGTTGTTGTTGTTGTTATTAGAAAAGGTCCTAGACCACCAGGGACAACACAACTCTCTTTTATTTCTTTTAGAAAGACAATTTGAAAGGAAAAATATCTTCTCCTGCTAAATATTGATTCTCATTTTTTTTTCTCCACAAGTGTATTTATGATGGAGTACTACAAAATCTAGAAAGTGACAATCCAGTAATGCTGACCCAGCCTTCCCTGCGTACCCTGAGCTTTATAATTAGCATGAAGTGAATGCTCCAGTGGGGCTGTGGGAGAAGAGTTCCTTCCCTCCCGTCACATCTGGTGTGCTTCAAGAGAGGGAGTCCAATGAGGATAGAAGGTTCTAGGCAGAACCTAAGTCACCAGCACCACAGACTGTTTGTGAACTTCTCCAATCCCTGCCCCTCAAATGCAGAACACTGTGCTTTCCATCCTCCTGGAATGAGGAGATGATTTCAGCAGGAAAAATTTATATCTGTGAGCTTTCAAATAAATGCTATTATTTATTCCTCACCAGCAATTTATTGACCATCACCCTGAACACATGGAAGACATACTTCCAAAAGGAAAAGATCTAGGCTGATTTGTCTTCTTTATTCCTGTGAGGAATAGATGCTTTAGTGAAAGTGGACTTGCTTAAAGCTATCCCACTCATTACCTAGTTAGGACGATCAATGGCAGTTCTGTCCTGTGCTGGAGACAGAATTATTGACTGAGATATTTAACAGAAGATGGGAATATGTCATTGTGGTCCTACTGGTGGTTTGTAGGTATGTTTAAAGCACAGTAATTTACTGTTCATGCCAACTCCCTTTTTATTGACTTACCCCCAGCTTCCTCTTGACCTTCGTGTGCAAGTATTCTCTAGTAAACTACTCTCTGAAAGCTTTCCTCCATCTATGTCATTCAGGTTGACTCTACTCTGAGGAAACAACTCTTACTCTGTTGTCTTCTGAGTGCCCTGCACCTTAGGGGCTCACCTTCCAGCACTATATCAGACAATGTTCCACTATTATTCATATAGTTTTTAGTGGCTAAAATCCTCAGAAGTGTCTTCCTTCTTCCTAGTCTGTATTCATCTGGAAGCTCCACCGAAACTTCTCCATCATGAGCCAGGGTTGGGTGAGGGGATGAAAAAATGGGGAATTTAAAGGATATCGTTGTTGATTTCACTTCTTGAGATGGGCTGTGTAATAGAAGGGGTACCCCCCCCAAAATAACTAGAATTGTGCTGGGCTGTGGGGAACTTTCCTAGTATGCATTTTTCCTGCTAGGCAGCTCGCTCTGAGTTAGTGGATCCAGTGGCATCACCTGGGAAGGTTCTCTCTGGTCACAGTGAATTTTTTTGTAAAAGCAGTTTTTTGAGAATGATGAGGGAAACAAATGTACAAAAGTGCTTGACACAATGGATGTATGTGTGGATTGTGATAAGAGTTGTACAAACACCCAATAAAATGATTTAATTATTAAAAAGAAAAGCAGTTGTTCCCAGTCTTTTTTTTTTGGTGAGGCCTGATTTAAGAGAACAGCGTGTGGCTGAGAAATTTTTTTCCT
Source organism: Echinops telfairi (assembly GCF_000313985.2). Classification (NCBI taxonomy): domain Eukaryota; kingdom Metazoa; phylum Chordata; class Mammalia; order Afrosoricida; family Tenrecidae; genus Echinops; species Echinops telfairi. Next base: position 50,564,876 of record NW_022103900.1, read on the forward strand.
GCTCAGGAAAAATGCTACAGAAACTGTTGTGATGCTGAAAACAGCTTAAAAGGACAGCACTACAGGAAAAGTTCAGGTGTAGGAGTAGTTTCCTCATTTCAAAAAAGATGAAATGTTCATGACAAATGACAGGTGACAATCCTTGTTCTGGTCATGTGTCAGCTTCCCAAAGGGATGAAATGAAAATGTTGACTCATAGTGCATTTGGAGTTTGTTCCACCAGGTCACCCTGCTTCTGAAGCAGTCTATTTAGAATTCTGAAAAGATTGCATAAATAGGAGTGTGTGACCAAAAAGGCCTGATTTGTGGCAGACAGGGGACTGGTTTTGCCACAACAACAATGCACTGGTCACACAGCCTGTTCAGTGCACCAGTTTTTGGCAATTTGACAATGTAAAAGAGGTGAAGAAAAAAACAAGAGATGCTGTCAGTCATCCAAACAGAAGAGTTTGAAAATGTTTCCAAAATGGAATTGCAGATTTGACAAATGTATTAAGTATAATGGAGTGTACTTTGAAGGTGATAAGATTGTTTTGCAAAAAATTAAATACATAGCTTTGAAGGAAAAAGTCATTTTTGTGTGTGTACCCTCTGGTGTGTGTGTGTGTGTGTGTGTGTGTGTGTCTTTCTTTAAAAATAAGAAAATTTAAAATCCCTCCAGAGTCTGCATAGTGTTTTGGGTGGCTTTAAAAAAAAGGAGGAAAAGTAAAATGGAAATGGATTTGGAGTCTTTAGTGGCCAACAGGTTCATCTAAATAAAAAGAAAAAAAGAAACCTGTCCATCAGGAGTGATCATTCTGGTGTTTAAAATACACGGCAGGAGGTGGTTAAGGTATTAAAACAGCAAGGAAGTCTCCTTGAGAGCCATGGTGTCTTCCCTTGCCTCACATGCATACAACGCTGCACAATGAGTCAGGAAGGCCTCAGAAGGACTGGAGCATTTGCATTACGGGGTTGGCACAGAGCACTGAATACACACGAACTGCCAGAAGAACAAACAAATCTGTCTTGGAGAAGTTCAGCCAGAATGTTCCTTGGAAGCAAGGATGATAGGGTTTTGTACTTTGGATATGTTACTAGGAAGGACAAGTCCCTGCTGGAGAGAAAGATGGCGCTTTCTATTCTTGAAAACAGTTACTGTCTCAGGAACTCACAGGGATAACTCTCCCCTGTCCTATAGGGTCACTATGAGTCAGTATTGATGTCACGGCAGTGAGAGAGAGACCGAGTCCCTAAGGAATGCTTGGTAAAGTAAAAGGACACTGAAAGGGAGGAAGACCTTCAATAGGGATTGACCCAATGGCCGTCACAATGGGCTCAAAGATAGCACCCGCTGGGAGGATGAGGCAAGGCCAGGGAATGTTTTGTTCTGTTGCACATATAGGGTCTGTATGATTCAAAAGAAACTCGTCGGCACCTAACAACAATGATTGCCCTCCAGAGCCCCTGAGGCTCACACTAGGGACTGACATCTGGAAAGAGGTTTCAATGCTATGTTTCTTTAATCAGAGACGATCTTCAAGGGCCTGTGTAAAAAACAGTCCATTTCTTTGTATGAGGGGTTCTTCTAGAAGCAATGACATATCATGACAGGAGGCCTAATGGAAGAGACTTCTCTCTAAATAAGAGCAATGAAGCATGCAGCAAATTCCAGGAGACATTTTACAATTGTATTCATGCTTTTCCTATGTGATTATGTGGCTGTAGCTACAAAAAATACAAACAAAACCATCCGTTCCCATTGACATATTCCTCACCTGTAGCAAACCCAGTGTGCAAAATAGAATCGTTCCATAGGATTTTCATAGCTTCCACTGTTCAGAAGTCACCAGACTTTTCTTCCAAGGTGCTTCTGTGAGGGTTCAACTTACTAACTTCTGTGTCAGTAGTCCAAGTGTAATCATTTATACCATGCAGAAACAAGATTGATAGATTGAGGTAGAGGTTGGCTGTACATGTGCATTTATAAATGCATATGTTTACACATACACATACACTTTGGCTTGGGGGCGCAGAAAGTCAGCTAAAACTTAAGAACCAAAGCAAAATAAGTGTGAGATGGAAGGTAGGAAATGCTGTTCAATAATAATAATGTTTTTGTTTGTTTGTTTCAGAAAGACAACCTTGCCAGACTTTTCTCAGCTAGACCAAAGAGGAGCTTGTAACCACCCAGCACCTCGAGCACAATATCAAAAGCCTGCACCGTTCTTAAACCCAAGCATGGGGTAATTTCATGCCTGCTTTCCATATGCCGGTGCTGTGCTGAAGGCTCTTTGTCACAGTTAGCAGGAAGCTTCTCGGCGCTGCTCATGTGTTTGTATTGTGCTCTCTTCCAGAGCTTGAGTGCATATCAACGCAGGGGTTTGTCAGAACCCTTGTGTGCTGAATGTGTGTTCTGACCAAGAGAGCCGGGGTTGGGAAGCTCGGGAGCTCAGGTAGAGTGGTCTAGAGATCTCTTCTCAGCTGCTTCTGGGGACTACCTGTGGGCACTGGCTTATGCAAAATCACATATTGTGCAGACCTGTCCATGTGTTTTGAAGCAATCCTCTAAAACACGGAGCTAGTTTCCACTGTCATTTCAAGTCCAGACCTTTCTGCCAAGGGCATTAGCTGAAATGATTGGAATTTGAAAGAAAGAATTTGTTTATGGGGAGGTGAATTGTTCTTGCGACAAGAACAGTCAATAAACAAGTAATCACCATTAAATTCATATGGATTTCTAAAAAACACAAAAAGTGCCTCCATTACACCTTCCCTTTCCAAAGGGTTTGGAAATTCCCATTTGCCCGACGTCAGAATGTGTCTGGTTACATGAACGATACCATCCTGCCTTCCATGTAAAGGGCAGGGAAGGCTGCTCTCAGACGGTCATTTGCTAAATGATGTCTTACAGACCGCCATTTGTGGCTATGGGGGCATCAGTTGTGGCGCCTTGGCAGGGAGGAAGTGAATTTTCAAAAGTGAATCCCAGAAAGACTGGGATTCACTCTCTTCTTTGCTTAGGTTGGACTGACAGGGAAAGTCTGGCAGGAAACCTTATCATAATAGTCTCAGACCCCGCTTTCTGCTCTTAATGGGATGTGAAGGGAGGCAGTGTCAGCGCCATGTGCTACCTGATGGCTTGAGAGAAATCTGTAATAATTAGACTATTCATTACTCACCCCCTCCAGAAGTTTCCATTTTAATTTTCACTTGCCTTTTGTGTTGCAGGAATAAAAAAGACAAAGCAGCAGACAGATCAGATCTTATATCACCCTCTTTATAAGAAAGCTTCTCTCTGTCACAATAATGGCACCTCGTTAAATATATTTTGCCTTAGTCCCCAAATAACATCATGTTAATAAGAATCTATTCGTGTTCATACTCAAAACACTTCCTTCCAGAACTTAGACCAAGTTGTTTGGATCTTGCTTCTCATACTCACTCTTTCTTCTAAGCAACTAAGATGGATTCTCATCGGGTGTTTTCACATGGCAGATACTAACCACTGTGCTCCCGTATCTAGCTCTGTGCCTTTAACACGACTGCTATTAGTTGCTATTGGGCTGGTGCTGACTGGTGGTGACCCCATGTACTGGGGTCCTGGTCCTGCGCCATATTCGTGTTATTGATATGTTGGGAGTCCGTTGCTGTGACCATTGCATATTTCGAAGTCTTTCCAACCTAGGATGTCCAGCCTTCCCTAAGTTTATATAGATGGAATCTTCAATCTGCTTCTTTTGCTCATTATTATGCTTATGAGATACATATAGTCTTGTTCACAGCTAGTTTATTTTCATTGTTGTATCATATGGCATTGTGTCACTATATTAATATTGATTTCTTCATTCTACTGTTGGGAAATTTGGGTCGTTTCTGGTTTGGGGCCATGACACTAATGCTGCTATGTATATTTCTACAGATGGCTTTGGTGCATAGAGGAACCGATTTGCTGGATGCAAATCTTCTTGGAACTCACCATACCCTTGCACTCTTGCCCAACTTCTAACTGCCAGCACCTGTAACTCTATACTCAAAGGCTCTCTTTGGCCACGAGAATCTTCTAAACAAGGACACTAAGCAGGCCAACAAATGATGGTACCTTGGATAATTAATTAAGGGGGCACCCCTTGGATGAGGTAACTCTAAGGTGCTTTCTTTATCTTGCATGATTAAATTCCAGTTACTCCCAGAAGTAAGTTTCTTGACAATGTACTCTCCATTAACATCCTTCTTACTGCTTTCTCACTGCCCTGCTCCCCTCTCTCACTAGAATCATCACCCAAATAAAAGGCAGGCATTTAAATTCTTGTCACAAAAACTGCTTCGGGGTGAACTCCGAAGTGAAACAACAGTTTTCTCCTCTACTCCTTAAGTGGTTATCCTGCATAGTATAAGATGACTCTTTAATTTTCTTAAGTTTGCAGTATGGGTTACAACACAAGGTAAAGGAAAACCAAATTCTCACAACTGGGCCAATGGAGAAAAGATTGAAGTTGTCAAGGATTTTGTTTTACTCGATCCACAATCAATATTCATGGAAGCACGGATGTCGCTTCTCCAACTAAGATACACCCGAGCCAAGCCAGGATGTTTCCAATTTTCAAGGAACCCCGGAAAAGAATGGAGGCATTTGAATGATGGTGTTCATGAAGAATATTGAAAGCACCATGAGCAAACAAGCTGCCTCGGAAGAAGTACAACCAGAACGCGCCTCAGAAGTCAGGCTGTGCAGCCTTCATTTCACAGACAGCAGAGCCCAGCCCCGAGAAGCACATCACTCTTGGTGAAACAGAGGAGCAGCGCAAAAGAGGCAGCCCATCTAGGAGATGGGTTGTCATGGTGGCTCTGACGATAGGCTGCAACATAACAACAGTTGTGAGGATGGGTTGTGTTTCATTCCACTGCACATAGGTTCTGACTGGAAGGCACTTAACAACAAAATATAAATTAATATATATGCAATTACCCTTTGAACAGCACAGGTTTGAATTGTGAGGGCCAACGTCTATAAGCTTGTATTCTTTTTAATGCTGTCCAATGCTAATTATGTCCATGTGAACAGATTGTCTCTCCAGTAAATTGCATAGTTCATTAAAAAGTGATCTCTTTGTAGCCAAGAGGAATTACTGAGATCCGAGTGAAGGTCAGACATGATAGTGGGACAGGCAGAACTAAAAGGAAATAGATAAAAGAACAAGGAAGCAAAAGACATTTATAGAGGTAAAATATAGGCATGTACATATGTAAATATATTAGTATATAATGATAGGGATCTAGACCTTTGCACATATGTTTATATGTTAAGTATTAAGGTAGCAGATGGACATTGGGCCTCTACTCAAGTCTTCCACCAATGCAAGAACACTTTGTTCTAATAACCTGGCATTCTGTGATGCTCACTTTCCCAACACAACTGCTGAAGACAAAATGGGTGTGTAAGCTAATGTGGTGAAGAAAGCTGAAGGTGCCCAGCTGTTGCAAGATAGAGCATCTGGGGGGTCTTATAGGCTTAAAGTTAAACAAGTGATCATGTAGCAGGGAAGCAATAAAGCCCATATGGAAGAAGCGCATCAACCCATGTGATCCTGAGGCGTCAATGGGGTCAGGTGTCAGGCATCAGAGGACACAAAACAAACAATCATTTCGATGCGAACCAGGGGGGTCAGAGTGGAGACCCAAAGTCCATCTGTAGACAATTGGACATCCCCTCACAGAAGGGTCACAAGAAAGAGCCAGGCTGTGGAGTATAGCACCAATGAAGCACATAACATTCCTCTTGTTCTTTAATATCCCACCCCACCCCCACCCGTTGCCACCCCCACTGCCACTCCTGCCACTATCATGACCTCAGTTCTATCATACAAATGTGGCTAGACCAGAGCATGTCCACTGGTACAGATGAGAGCTTTCAACACACAGAATCCAGGACAGAGGAACCCTTTAGGAACAGAAATGGGAGTAAGGATAACAGGAGGGTAGGGAGAAGGTCGGGGGACGAGGGGAGTAAGGTGGAACTAATCGCAGTGATGGATGCATAAACCCCCTTACCCTGGGGGCATGAATAACAGAACCATGGATGGAGGAGGACAGTGATCAGTATAAGACTTGAAAACAATAATAATTTATAGCTTAGCAAAGGGTCACGAGGTTGGGGGGCGGAAGAGGATAAAGAGGAGCTGATACCAAGGTCTCAAATGGAAAGTAAATGTTTTGAAAACGATGATGGCAACATATCTTGTTACAAATGTGCTTGATACAATTGATGTTTGGGTTGTTATAAGAGCTGTAAGATCCCCCAACAAAATGATTTATTAAAATACAAAATAAATAAATAAGTGATCTCTTTCAGTTTACCGCTTGGAGTTTGAAGCACTTTTTAAATACGATGACTCAATATTTTGTCCGTTTTAGTAAAATCTTAGCTTTAATTTTTTCAAATATTGTTTCTTACATATTCCCTCCCTTCTATTCTTCTGGGTTTCAATGATACAAATATTAGACATTTTCACCAAATCTCATTAAAGTTTTCTCTATGTTGTAGCCTCAACATGTTTTTTTTTTTTAGGTTAAATCTAACCTGCTGTTAAATGTATTTAATAAGTTCTTAAATCCAGTTGATATTTTTCTATTTTAATATTTCCACTTAGTACTTCCTCTCATAGGAGATCCACATAATCTCATTGTCATACTCAGATAGCTGGGATTATTGTATTTAAGAAATTCATAATGTGAAAATGATAAGAATTATTTCAAACTTTTTTCTCTTCATTTTTTGGATTAATTCCTGTATTTTGCCATACCTATTTCTCTTTTTAGCGAACATTAGTGGCAGAGAAGAATCCTGGTGATATAGTAGTTACACATCAGGCTGCTAACTGCAAGGTCAGCAGTTCAAAACCACAAGCCTCTCCGTGGTATAAAGACAAGGGCTTCTACTGCTGTAGAGAGGGGCTCTATCAGAATCCCACAGGGGTGGTTCTACTCTGTCATACAGGTTCACTGTCAGAGTCAACACAATGGCAGTGTGTTTGGTGTGAGTGAGTTGGTGGCACAGTGGTTTAAGTGCTCAAGTGTGAAATGGAAGGTCAAAGATTAGAGCCCACCCATTGCTGCACAAAAGAAAGGTCGGGCAGAATGCTGCCATAAAGATTATAACTCTGGAAGCTATCTGGGGTACTTCTGCTCTGGTTTACAGGCGCACATTCAGTTGAAACTCTTCAGCAGCAGGACAGAGTTGGTTTTTGAATATTAACAATTGGAACCTGAACACCTTCACCTCCCCTGAAGTTGGATCCCAGACTTTTCTTTGTTTTTTGATTGAAGCCCCAAAACACCTGAGGTTCTGAGAGCCATATTCTTCCAGAGAGGATTTACATCTACTGGTTGCAGACGATTAGAGTAGGAGCAGCTCCTCGTTTAATCTGAGATTAAGGTGCTTTTCATGGGGTTCTAAACATTAGTGCGTTTTATTCTATTTCTAGAATTTCTTTATCCCTCTAAAGTAGCCCT
>NW_022103900.1:50573356-50575429 GCF_000313985.2 Echinops telfairi
AATAATATGGTCAGCACTCCATGTTCATGGTTCTACATCCATGGATTCAGTCAATGGTGTATCAAAAATATTCTAGAAAAAAAAGTAAATGTGTAAAACTGTCCCTCACAAGCTAAGAAGCAGCACAAAGTGCAGTTGCCATAGCATTTCGTGGTATTAGGTATTGTATGAAAACTGGTCCTGGTGCCCTAGTGAGTGACACATTAGGCTGCTAACAGCAAGGTCAAAAGTTTGAAACCAGCATCCACTCCTCAGGACAAAGATGAGGCTCTCTATTTCAATAAAGAGGTACAGTCTCAACAACTCACAGGGGCCGCTCATCCCTGTCCTAAAGCATTGTTAGGAGTTGGAATGGACTCAATGGCCATGAGTTGAGAGAGGTGATTTTAAATAGATTGGAGAGTGTGCATAAGTAATTTGCAAATATAATGCCATTTTATATAAGGATTTTTGTATCAGGGGCAACTGTATATTACAATATGACTATTACAATTGTAGAATCCATATAACTACAGCATTATAGATTCATATCCCAACAAAGGTCTAAATTCTATGAAGAACAAAAATCTAGTATATTTCTCTCGCTCAATTCACTAGTAGATAACTTAAGGAACCCTGATGGTGTTATGGATCAGGCATTGGGTGACTAGTGGCTAAGTTGGTGATTCAATGCCACCAGATGGTCAGAAGAAGAGACAAGGTTCTCTGTCCCTTCAAGAGTTGTAGTTTTGGAAGCAGTCCCTGGGGTCCCCATGAGTCTGCATGGCCTCAATGCAGCAGATGGGGAGAGACCTTGAAGATGGACAGAACTGCCGCTGTAAACTAACTCTGGGGGAGTCATGAAATGCAGATGTCTTCAATAGATGAGGTGTCCAATCCCGTGTCGTACATATTATCTGCTCCATCAGTGATAGGCCCCATCTTTTTATTTCAAGAAGTACAAACACAGTTGCCACTGAATGGACTCCGCTGAGGGGCCTCTCCATGTGTATCCGAGTAGACCAGCAGTTCTCAACCTGAACTTCCCTTGAGTCTTGCATGTATCCGAGAAAAACACTCCTGCACTCGGTCTCCCTGTGCCAGCGTACCACGGACACCAAATGCCTTGAAGGCTGTGCTTCGAGCCTCCAGAAAGAAGCCTTGGGCCTATCCAAATGAAGGGGTCTATAATTTTGTTGTAAATAATCTTGTTGTGTACTCTCTGAGAGCTCTTTAAGCCATCTTCCTGTTTTAAGCTTAATCTGACTTCTGCTATAATAAACTAAAAAAGCAAACAAAGCCAATGGCACTCCCCATGAACACCCTATAGTCTATCCTACCCTTCATTTTCCTATGCCCAAACAACTCCGCCTTGTCCAGCTTTGCTGATGTCCACAAAGGTCCGGTGACCCGTAGGCCAAGTGGGCCATCTTTCCTTCTTCTCCAAACTGCACGTTTCAAGGTGCCAAAGAGCTGTCAGAGTCTGGCTTCTACGTGGGCCAGGGCCATTCTACATTTGTCCCTGTCACCCTGCGACGTTTTGTTTCTTAGGCTCCCACAGTAGAGAGCCTTCGACTTGTGAAAGCAGCTTCTTGAGTGTCCTCATGCAGCCTCTTCCTCAGAAGGCTGGCTGATCCCCTTGAGGCTGCTTCCAGAGATAGAGCCCGCCAATCCAGTTTCTCTCGCTGAACTGAACCAATGTCTGCTCACAGTGATTGCCTAGAGCAGGGGGGTCAAACTCAATTACAATGCGGGCAACAGGCAATTTGGTGCAACAGGCAAGATTCACGCGGCCACATCACATTTACAAATTTTGTTAAATTTATATTTTGAATTGAGGATTCAGGAATATGGATAGGATAATCAAAACACTATATAATTGCTTTTACTTAAACATTTATTTATTTAATGTATTTATAAAACTAAAATTATTCTCTTTTTACTCAAAACTTGCCAGCACTTTCCTCCTACTAATTTTCACTTACTTCTTATGCTGTGACCAGAAAATATAATAAAGTAACACAAAATAAAAAACACAAAATGCTGGACAGCTGACAAACGTCATGCACAATCGTAGTGGCTTCCCTCTAAAAC
>NW_022103900.1:50576990-50587462 GCF_000313985.2 Echinops telfairi
GGCCGCTACGATGCCTGCTAGGTCTGGATCCCATTCTGCCTTGTGATGGATGTCATTCCAAATGACTTGGTTGGCTCTTGCCTGTGGTGCTGGGGGATAAGTCACCTCTTCCAGGCTGTCTTCAGGAGTTCAAGGACCTTGAAGCTGTGGGCATTGACCAGAAGTTAGAACTGGCATGGAACCCTTCTGGCAGTGAATGGCTCTCCAGGTTTGGGAGGTTGGGGCCTTTCAATGTCATGAGATATATTGTAAACTATGATTATTGTCTCATAGTCCTCCTGACTAGGGAGGGACAGTGGAAAAACAGAGACCCTTCCCCTCCCCTGAGGCTGGATCCCAGACTTTTCTCTGTAGCTGGTTTTGCAAGAAGGGCATTGTCGTCTCCCATCCTTGTTCCCATTTCAGGACAGGGACAGCAGGCAGAAGACGTGGAAGACCTGCCTGCACTTGGTGAGGTGCTACAGCCCACAGCCCGATGGTCACATCCCTGTACCAGACCCCAGAGCCAGTTTCTTCCTGCAGATGAGACAATCCTCATCTGGGGCGCCTTCAGTTCTTCAGTGTAGTTTTTCCTTACCTGTTGGCTCTGGCTTCAGAGTCCCTCCTGTAAGGACTTGCTGAATCCTTCTGCAGGGCCTGCTGTAGAATCGATCGCACCTCACAGCCGCCCTGTGGGGTAAAGTAGAACTGGCCCACTGGCTTGCCAGGGCTGCAATCTTTTGGGGAGCAGACTCCCACGTCTTTCACCCACGGAGTGGTGGGTGACGTCAAGTCACCGATCTTTCCATTTGTAGTCAAGTGGTTATCTTTAGGACGCCCGGGTTACTTCATTGGAAGTTCAGACCCCAAAACCTACTTCCATCAAATTAATTTTGACTCATAGCAACCCTGTATAGGGTGTCCCAGGCTGTAAATCTTTGCAGGGGCAGAAAGCCACATCTTTTTCACATGGGTTGGAATAACCGACCTTGGGGTTAGCAGGTCAACCTGTAACTCACTACAGCACCATGGCACCTTATTGTGAGATTGTTCGATGTTAGGTGCCCTTGAGTGGTTCTGACTCAGAAGCTCCACATGCAGTAGAATGAAATACTTCCCAGTACTACGCCATATTTACAATGATTATGTTTGAGCCCATTGTTGCAGTCACCGTGTCAATCCATCTCATTGAAAGATTAGTACTCTTAAATAGAATCAATCAAAGCCAATTGCCAAAAAGTCTGTTGTGGCTCATAATGACTCATGTAGGGCTTGGAGACTGTACAGCTTTCCAAAAGCAGACAATCTCATCTTCTCCTATGGAGAGGCTGGTGGATTTGAACCGCTGACCTTTCCATTAGTACCCTTAACCCATAGCCTAACTTAAAAATAAAATGTCTCCTTTGAAAGTGCTGAAGACCACCAGAAGAACAAACAAACCTGTCCTAGAAGAAAAACAGCAATAATTCTCCCTAGATGTCTCACATCCTTGGGGATCCTGTGACCAGGAGGGACCAGTACCTGATGCAGACATCACCTTTAGTAAATTAAAGGGACCGTGAAAATGAGGAAGACCTTCCACGGGATGGATTGACACATTGCCTGCAGCAATATACTCAGACAAAAATAAGAGTGAGGACGGCGCAGGACCTGGTCACACTTTGTTCTACTGTGTGTAGTGTTGCTGTGAGCTTGAAATGATGAAAGTACACTAACAAAGACATGCCAAACGTACAGATGTACTCCTCTCTGTGGAGACTGTGATTTTTGGAAGAGGAACTTTGGGAGCTGAGTGTGGCATTGCCCTGCTACCCAGAGCAGAATCACAGTTAGGGCCAATTTGAAGACCGGGTATGGATAGATCTTGAAGAGAATGCATGAATAGAACATTCATGTCTTTAGGGAGCCTGGAAAAAAGGAAAAAGAAAAAACATGCAAAAGATTAAAATAGCTTTTGCTCCCTCTTTCTCTCAGCTGAGTTTCATTTTATTTGATTCTCTTTCCTAACATATCCACAGGATTGCAGTAAAAAAACACTGAAGGCCCACCATATTGTGATTTCTTTTAGAAATGTTTTCATACTACAAGGCATCACTTTCAATTGAGATAAAGCTTGACTTTCTTTTTGAAAGAATGTTTAAAGCTTCCCATTGGACTTCTTAAATAAATTTTTCTTTCATATTTTTCCATTTATAATTGAACTTTCTAGCAAGGTTGACACTTGCTGAAGGAGTCAATCATTCTCCTATTTTTTCCCTGCATTTTACAAATTGGTTCAGTGGTGCTTCTAATGGTAAGGTCAGCACGAAATCCCGAATTCGTCATCAGGTATCCAGGGCTGTCAACAGTCACTTAGGCTCAGTATGTCTGGATCGTCAGCATCTGAATCATCTTGCTTGAGCTTAAACTGGGAAGAAATACCTGGAAGTCCATTGCATTGGTGTCAACAAAGATCCTTTCAGAAAACCGAACATATAAGACTTTGTATCCAATCCAGCTGAGGCAAATGTGTATACAGTTAGTTTTATAATACTAAAAGGTAGTTTGTCTATTCTATAAGTATTATAAAATCTGTCAGTTTGTCATACTGTAGTGGATAATGAGTGATATAGTTAAAGTTTATTGTGCCAACCTGGCCAATAAACACATGTGGAGTTAATTGAAGGGTGGAGAGATAAATGGATTGGTGAGCCTCGCCTTTGAGTTCTCAGGTCTCTTGCTTTGTGATGGTTGGACCAGGGTGCAGCTGCCTTAGCCAGTTCCCTGCTTCAGCTAGCAAGGCTCACTTCCTGCAAGACATCCCCAAGGAGAAGCTGCATGAACCTACCCTCATGCAGCCCTGGGTGCTGGAGTAGCCGTGCGGAGACCCCTGCAAGTGCTGAGATGCTTACATGGTCACTGACTCGGCTTTCCTCCTGCAGTCGGTGTCATAGTGTGTGTTTTGTGAGATGGAGGAGGACTTTGTGGATTGGTGTCGGATATTTGGGCTAATGTTGGACTGGTGGGCTTGATGTGCATTTAACCTTTATATAAAACTCTCTTATACATGTTTCTGTGGATTTGTTTCTCTAAAGTACCCAGACTAACACAGTGTATCACTGTGATGTTGGCAGCTATTGAGGAACTAACTACTGAAAACCATATGGATAATATTGAAACATTGTGAGATACTGAAAACCTCATAAATACCAGTATATTGTAAGAGATAATGTCAGAAGCTGAGTTCCTCAGGTTGGAAGGCACTCAAGATATGACTAAGGAAGTGCTGCCTTCTTACAGTAGTGTTGACCGTGTGACAATGAATCTGTGGAGGTAAAGACTTCAGGACTTTCACTTGGTGATGGGCGTGACCCAACATAAGTGACAACTGCAAACATCAATCAGTAATCAGAAATCAGAAAGTATGAAGTATGCATCTGGGAAAATTGGAAGTTATTACAGATGAAATGGAAGTCACAAAGACTGATAGTCTAGGTGTTAGTTGAAATGGACTGGGATTGGCCACTTTGAATCAGATGGTCATATGGTTTACTATGCTAGGAATGAGAGATTCAAGAGGAATGGTGTCACATTCATCGTCAAAGAGGAAATTTCTAGATCTATCTTGAAGTACAATGCTGCCTGTGATAGCATAATATCTATCTACATACCAGGAAATCCAAGCAATACAACTATTATACAAATTACCCAAGCACAACTAATGATATTGATGATGAGATTGAAGAATTCTACCAACATTTTCACCTGAAATTAAGCAAACATGCAATTAAGATGCATTAGTAATTATTGATGACTGGACTCAAAAAGTTAGAAACAAAGCTAAATGGATGGTTGTTGGAAAATATGGTCTTGGTGATAGAAACGAAGCTGCACGCAGATCTACAACAGAAACAGTGACTATACACACGAATGTCTCCAGATGGAATGCCCAGAAATCCAATGGACTACATCCGTGGGAAGAGACCATGGAGAAGCTCAATGCCAGCAGCTAAAATAAGACCAGGGCCCAACTGTGGAACTAATTGCTCATATTTAAATTCAGGTTGAAGATACTCTGAAATTTGCTCTTCATAAAGTACTTAGTAAAGTTCAAGATGACAGAATAAAATATTATAAGAAAATTTGCAAAGATATAGAATTAGGAAACCAAAAATAAAGAACACATTCAGCATATCTTAAACTGAAATAACTCAAGAAAAAAAATCTAAACCATGGGTTGCAATATTGAAAGATTCCCTGGACAAAGTCTTGAATAATGCTGGAATCATCAGAAGAAAATGTAAAGACTTCATAGAGTCACTTTAGTAAAAAGAACCAGTTAACATTCAATCATTTCAAGAGGTAGCATATGAGCAAGAACCAGTGATACTGAGGAAGAAGTTCAAGCCAAACTGAGTTTGCCAAAAACTAGGCTCCAGGAATTGATGGAATACCATTAGAATGATTCAACAAGCTGATTAAGTACTAGAAGCACTTATTTGTTTATGCCAAGAAATTTGAAAAACAGCTAATTGGTCAAGTGACTAAAAAGAGATCCATATTTGTACCTATCCCAAACACAGGTGACCCAACAGAATGGTCAAATTTAGAAGAATATTATTTATATCACATGAGAGTAAAATTTTGCTGAAGATCATCCAACAATTGTTGTAGCAATATACAGACAAGGAGCTGCCAGAAGTTCAGGCCAGAAGAGGACGTGTAACAAGGGATATCATTGCTAAAGTCAGATGGATCTTGGCTGAAAGCAGAGAATACCAGAATGATGTTTGCTTGCATTTTATTGATTGTGCAAAGGAATTTGACTGTGTGAATGATAACAAACAATGAATATCCATGAGAAAAATGAGAATTCCAGAGCAAGTCATTGAGCTCACGTGGATGGATCAGGAGGCAGTTGTGCAAATTGAACAAGGGAATGTTACATGGTTTAAAATCAGGAGAGGTATGTACCAGAGGTGCATCCTCTCACCATACTTTTTTAATCTGGATGCTGAGCAAATAATCAGAGAGGCTGGATCATATGAAGAAGAATGTGGCATCAGGATTGGAAGAAGTCTTTTTAGCAATCGATATTGTTCAGATGACACATCTTTGCTTGCTAAAAGCAAGGAGAATTTGAAGCACTTGCTGATGAAGACCAAGACTGTAGCCTTCAGTATGGATTCCATACAATTTAATGTAAAGAAAACCCAAATCCTCACAACTGGTCTAATAGGTAATATGATAAAGTGAGAAAAGATTGAAGTTGAAAAGGATTTTATCTTGCTTGGATTCATAATTAATGCTCATGGAAGCAACAGCCAAGATATCAAAACACTTGTTGCACGGAGTAAATCTGCGGCACAATACTTCTCTAAAGTGTTGAGAAGCAAGGGAATCACTTTGAGGCATAAGGTACCCTTGAACCAAGCCATGGGACTTTTAATTACCCGACGTGCATGTGAAAGTTGGATATTGAATAAGGAAGATCAAAGAAGAGGCAATACATTTGAATGACAGCGCTGTGAAATATTCTTGAAAGTACCATGGACTGACAGAAGAACAAACAAATATGTCTTGGAAGAAATACAACCAGAACGCTTCATATAATAGAGGATCATGAGACTTCATTTCATGTACTTTGGACATATTATCAGGAGGGAGAAATCCTCATAACAATTGTGAGGATGGTGCAGGACCAGACAGTTTTATTCTGTTTAGTATAGGGTGGCTATGATTTAGGACTGACTTCAAAGGCACCTAACAACAACAACGTGGAGCTCCTGCATTGCACAAATAGTTAAGTACTTGATGACTGTCTGGAATGTTAGAGGGTTGAGTATAACCGGGGAAACCTAGGAAGAAGGGTAATTTACTCCTGAAGACCATAGAGAACAATTCTGCCAAGCCACATGGAGTCAGCATGTATTAGAATCAACTTGATAGTAACTTAAAAAAAATGAGATTGTATCTTATATCAGACAACACAATGAGTGTTCTCTTATAAATGTAAGGTACATTGGTGTGTTAGTCTGGGTAGACTAGAAAAACAAATTCACAGACACTCATGTGTATAAGAAAGAGCTTTATATACAAGAGCAATTGAATATTGAGAAAACATCCCATCTCAGTCAACATCAAGTCTATAAGTCTGATATTAGCCCATATATCTGATACCAATCTAAAAATTCCTCTTCAGACTCATGAAACACATGCAATAATGCTGAATGCAGAAAGATCACAGGCCAGTGAGTGGAAAGTCTTGTGGATCCAGTGGCAGCGGAAGCATCTCAGCACTGGCTAGAGCTCCTTCAGCTCCAGGGCTCTAGCATAGCTCCATGTATCTTCTGAATAGGAATGTCTCACAGGGAGTGTGTCTGTGTCCCACCTCCAGCGAGCTCTTTATCTCCTTAGTCACTCCAAATGAGGTCATCAAGCTGCGACCTGATTGACAGGCTAAACTCCACCCCTTCACTCTTAAGTCTCAAATTGACAACAGAATATTCAACCATCACAATTGGCATTAGAAGCAGTGTAAATGAAAATATATGTGTACAAGGATAAGTCCAGAAGTATTGCTGCTAGGGTACAGTTCATACCTTTGGGTTTATTCCAAACAAAAGTGTATAAACATGTCTGCGTGACCATTGGAGGGATGCAGACCACTTTTCTGCTCATTACACTTGTTTTCTCATTAACCATACCTTCAACAAAGATCCCAGCAAAAACAGTGGCTTCTGAAGGATCTACTGGGCTAGCAAAGAAGTCAGCTCAGAAGTTAATGGCAATCCACAAAATATTCCAAAGAGTTAATGATGATAGGTTTTTGGAGGGGACAAACACAAGATAACCCCAGGGGCTTCTTAGGAAGAAGTTTAAAGAAAATTAATAACTGCATTGGTGAAAAGAAGGCTGGAAAAGTTAAGCTAAGGAAATTTTTGAATATTATGACCATGCACTAGCTCATCCTTTGAGGGCTATCCTACAAGAACTTTGGGGCAAACCTTACTTCATCCACCCTGCCCCTCTGATTTACCTCCTTCAAACTTCTGTTCTCAAAACTCTAAGACCACCTCAAGGATAACTATTCTGAGGCCCTCAAGGTTGCACAGACTGACATTGTGAAGCGGTGCAGATGCGGTCTAAATTGAAGAGCACAGAATTCTTCAGGGAAAGAGTTACAGAGACAGAAGCCCCGCCTTCTGAATGTGATCAGTTGAGAAACAATAGTTTCACCTTTGGGTATTTTTGTCTAACAAAGGTTTCTGTGATCCCATAGCAGTACTTTTTTACTTATGTATCATATAGTGATCCTCTAAAGGCCGCTTCTGTGAAACCAAGAAGTAGGACCAGGTTTGGGAGTATTGGGAGAAGCTGAAGGGCTGTCTCTAGGAGTGAAGCAGAGATAATGCTACTGAATACAATGGTACATAAGTCCATTATTCAATAAGATGCTGATGCTGTAACAAGCATCTTATTCACCGTGTCATTAAGGTATTGAGGGTTTTAAAAACATTCACTGTCAATAGGGTATTAAGAGACTCAACTATAGAAAATAAATATAGTGCAGTGGGAGGTATATGAGGGACTCACCAGTGTGGAGTGATATAATTTTATATAAAATGAGAAATCCATCACAGTGTTTATTGTCTGCAATGGAAGTTTATATCTCACCCCTTTGGGAACCCTACAAAGGTTTCAGTCAGTGTCAAGACAAAACCCTGACACCTCTCATAGCCCGTGTGCCCCTGTGCATGGTTCTCAAAGTCTTAGTCTGAGAACCACTGAGAGAAAGAATTGATTTGAAATGTCAAAGGCCAAAATGGACTTCCAATGACTTTAATGGACAACTTGGGGTAAATTGGTTAACCTTTGTTGTTGTTGCTGTTAAGTTTCATCAATTCAGTTCTGACTCATGGTGACCCTGTGTGCAACAGAATGATACACCACCCGGTCCTGCCTCCTCCTCACAATTCTTCTCATGTGTGAATGCACAGTGAACACTCACGGTGTCAATTCATCTTACTGAGGGCTGTCATCTTTTGTGTGCCCCTCCACTCTAGCAAGCACGATGGCCTTCTACAGGGACTGGCCTCTCTTGACACATGTCCAAAGTAACCTGTAGGAGCCTTTATTTAGTTTCATAATCTGAACTAGGAATAAAAATTAAAACGGGAGTAAAATTCTCTGTAATTATTGTGTATATATAAGGAGAGGGCAGGGGCAGGCTTGGGTGCATGGGATAGGTCTTGTTATTTTGCTGGCATGTAGAAGGTGCTCTTTGAAGGATGGTTCTTATTATCCCAGTTATTTTCAATAGCAGTCATGGAAAATGAAAAAGACCCTGATTGCCCACAGGGAAAATATTTGAGTTAAATCTTTAACTTACCAAAAAGGCCAGAGGTAAACTCATAATAAATAAACAAAAACCCAAACAAATTGCTGAAGCCCTGCTCTGCTTATGAACATAAATATGCTCTCTCTTGGTTGATAAGCCTCATGATTACTTCTGTCTGCTTGGATACTCCGAAAAATGTGCTCTATGAATCAATAAAGTAAAAAATCCTAAATGACAGTAGCCTGACAAGTATTTATTTAGAACTGTCTGCTTCTATGCCTTCTGTCATAACCATACCTGAGGGTAAGCACAAGGGCTCTCACCCAAGGGCATGAAAGCAAAGGTCCCCTCAGGGACTAATGGAGCTGCTCATGCTGGGTGGTCAAGATAAGCCTGGATGGTGCAGAGTTAGGGACATTCTTCTTCCGCTCTGTCCCCAGGAATCACAGATGCCAGTTACAGGTGAAGGACAAGGCTTAGAATAGGCGCTGATTCCCCTGTATAGGTACAGCTCTTCTTTATTAAGAAATGAGTCAGGAGGAAATAATCAGGATTAAAGGGCAAGATTGGGGTTCTATCTGATAGGCGATAGGATAACCAAGGCCATTGACTCCTATGTTAGGAGCCAAGTTTATGTGGAGAGCAGATCAAGTGAAGGCCTGATTATCAATGACCAAAACACACCTTGATCTTTATTGGAGTCAAGAAAAACCCTTTCTCCTTACATTATCAATGACAGTGATTGCCTTTGGAATGCCTTCTGATCCAAATATGATCTCTGGACCCTTTGACCATAGGCTCACAACACACACACACACACACACACACACACACACACACACACACCCCAAAGTCTTATCTAGCCCTGCAGGAGTCCATCTTTACTTAGAAGATACACACATACACACACACACACACACACTCGCCCCCACCCCCCCTACTCCCCAAAGTCTCATCTGGCCCTGCAGGAGCCCGTCTTGACTTAGAAGATCTCCTGTAAGTATCTAAAATCTCTTCCTCTGCATCTCATTTCCTTCAAGTCACACAAGAATCAATGCTCCTGTTCAATCACAAAACACAAGGAAAACAGGAGGATCTGACACTCACGATGAGATTTACCATTTTTGTCCTGTCTATCCCTATCCTCATGAGTAAGGTGAGCAATCTTTTAAACAAACTGAATCATGCAGCTGGGAAGAGAAGAGTTATTATTGGTGAAGCCGGAGGCTTTTCCTGACTTGCTACAGCGGTTCTTAACCTGTGGGTCATAACCCTTTTGGGGGTAAAACAACCCTTTTACTGAGGTCGCCCAATTCATAACATTAGCAAAATTACAGTTATGAAGTAGCAACAAAAATAATTTTATGACTGGGGGCTCAGCACAACATGAAGAACTGTACTAAATGGTCACGGCATTCGGAAGGTTGAGAACCGCCGTGCTAGAAGCTGGGCTGACGAACTGGGACGTAAGAAGCAGCAGGAAGGCCACAGCTGGGGGAGGCAGCAACAGATGACTCCAACATCAGTAGGTCAGATGGCAGGTTTTGATGGTCCCCAAGGTTGGCCGGCAATAATCTGGGACAGAATACAGTTCTGTGTGTTAAAGCTATCCATTTGTGGGACTTCAAGTAAAGCAGTACCAGATAACTAAGACCAAGAACTGAGTGTGCCTGATTCAAGCCATGATATTTTCAACTTTAAAAATTGTCTCACGTGCTTCTGAAATCTATCTATAGGATGAATAAGTAGGGCCAAAGAAGATTGGTGCTTTTGACTTACGGTGTTGGTGAAGGAGAGTGGCTACCGCATGGACTTCCAGAAGAACAAATTTGTCTTGGAAGAAGCGAAGCTGGAACGCTTTTCTAGAAGCGTTGGTGAGACTTGGTCTCCTGTATGTGGGACACATTATCAGAAGGAACAAGTCCCTGCAAAAAGCCGTCAGACTTGGTTAACTGAAGGAGCATCAGGAAAAAGGAGGAGCCTCAATGAGATGGAGGGTTGACAGAGTGGCTGACACACTGGCGGCAAGGCCTAGCCTATGAGAATCCCTTTGGGGACCCTGCCCTCGTCCACCCTGCAAGCCTAGCTCACGCTTTGAGACTTCCTTTTGTTCCCCAAACTCAAAGAATGTATAAAAGAACACAACTGAGTTCCCCCCGATGCCCAAACTGCC
>NW_022103900.1:50588827-50590354 GCF_000313985.2 Echinops telfairi
GTAGAGAGCAAATGTTTTGAGAATGATGAGGGCAACGAATGTACAAATGTGCTTTATATAATTGATGTATGTATGGATTGTGATAAGAGTTGTATGAGCCCCCAATAAAATGATTTCAAAAAGAAGAAGAGGAAGAACCTGGTCTACACAGGATGATGGACAAGGACAAGGTCAGATGGCCTCTTTCATGTTCCTGTTCTTCTTCAGCTGCCACTCCATTGAAGCTCAAAGTTCCAACCCTGTCTTTCCTTTCCAAATATCTCCTCAACCTAAGCACAATCTCAAGATAATGCCCTTGCAACCCAATTCCCATTTTCTTTCTACTTAATGGTGTCTCTAAATTTCACTTCCACATGGAGATGATCTTGCAAGGGGGACAATCTGCTGTGAATAGAATTACCAGAAACTGACCTGAGCATAGAAGTCAGCAATAGTGGTCTGTTTCTTAGGGAAGAGTAAGAAAGACTAACAGCCACCACAAGAGAAAGAGGAAGCCCCAGAGACTCCAAGTCCTTCAAATGACACTTCTTGCTCGTACAGTGATAACAGCGTAGAAATACCTGGTGTGGCCTCCAGGAGACTAGAGAAAACCTGAAAGATCTTGCAAACCATTCAGCACTATGAGGATATAAGGGTGACTGGTTGTGTTAGACAGGGTTCTCTCTCTAAGCTTTTGGATGCCTTCCTCTACAGTGTACCAAGGTAGGTCAGGTACTTCAAGTTGGTCTAATCTAGGCCATCTGGCAGTCCATGCTTCACTGAACCAACCAAATAAAGAATTAGATCCTCTCTTAACCTCTCTCGCAGAGACACTGAAAGAAGAGTCTGTGTTTAGGGGTCCCATATCCAGAAACTCAGACTGGTCTAATATTACATTTCATGCACCAGTATCCCACACCCTTAGTAACCATTCCCAGGGATATTTCCCAGGCTTCTGCTTGTATGTATTTGAAAACTTGAGCAGATCTTTGTGAGTATAGTGCGCTTCTTCATGGGTTATCATCTCAACCTCACCTTTAGGAGTTTTCTGAGACTTAACTTTAGTGACAGGTCTAGTGGAAATAATGGATGGTGAGGTGTTTCCTGGGTGCTCTCAGCAATATCCTGTAAGGCATCTCCCTTAGGCAATGCTACCGATGCAGCCCTACCTGGCATATCAACTTGAACAGTTTGGTTAATCTGCTCAGGTGGGGATTGTTTTATTGATAATGAATTAATACCTTCAGCTAAAAGGGGTAGAGCTATTGACTGGGGTGGGTCAATTGTTTCTAGGGGCTCAATATCCTCTTCTGGATCATCAGCCCATATGTTCCCATCCCATGTTTTAGGGTCCCAACGTTTTCCGATAAATGCCCTCACTTTGGTATCAGACACTGCTCTAGATCTGCAATTCAGCTGACGTTGCCACTCGCACAATGAGAATCTGGACCTGGTTCTCACCAATGTCAGCTCTATTATTAGAAGAGAGAAGGCGCTCCTTTGTAGCACAGACAAAAGTTTTCAAATCTGTTAGTCTGCACCTGAGGC
>NW_022103900.1:50591099-50592352 GCF_000313985.2 Echinops telfairi
AAGAGATGTAAATTCCAATGGTGTGGCAAAGTAGGTCTTGAAGGAACCTCAAATTACAGCGACACAGTCCATAGGTTAGGTGTCCCACAGGTAATGTAGCTTGCAAATTGAGGCACAGAACAAGCAAGGCAGCTGCACACTGCTCTGATGATGAAAGAGCAAGAGACAAGAAAGTCGAAGCTCACAGAGCCATTAATCTCTCCGCCCTTCAATTAATCCCACGTGTGTTTATCGGCCAGTTTGGCACAATAAACCAACTACCTCACTGGTGGTTGATTAAAAATTACTTTCACAGGTTGCAAAAATGAGCCGCTCGTGTCAGTGACATCTTTGCTGATGGTAATGTAGGGCAAGATGGTAAGACGAATTGTGTTAAGAGAAGGGCAAGGACTCCTGAGCGAGGGTGAACCAGATGGTGGGTGTGGGTGAAGACTAAGTATTGAAGACAAATAGATCAATGATCCACAAGGAAGAGTCCAGAGGGCTTGATGGTGTGGGTGGTGGTTGCCATGTGTGGTGGTGGTGTGTGTTTGTATTTTGGCAGAAGTAAATTTTTGGGTTTGCAATCCCATTTTGTTACCAGCACAACCATGTTCTTGCTGTCCTAAGTTTCTCAGATGATTTGTTCAGCATATTCATTGAATAGATATTTTAAGGGGATACAAAAACGCAGGACATCCACAAATTCAAAATATTAATTGTGCCAAGTTAAGACCTAGAAGAAGGGAAACTTTGAAGCGTCTGGTCTAGATTTTGAGGCGATGCATGAAAATCACTCTGTCTTGTAATATCTTTGGTTGGACTACTCAACACTCAAGGCCATGGCCTGTACCTGGGGGGTGAGGGAGTGGGAGGGAGGGCCTGGTTTAGTGGGCATCCACTGATAGGAGACCCAGAACCACCATATATTTGGTATCTCAATGCTCTCCTTGCATTATTATAACAGGTATTAATCTGATAGGAAGAGAGCTGCTTTTTTTTTTTTTTTGAATTTTTTAAAACAATTTTATTGGCACTTCATCCACATATCATACAATTCAAAAGTTCGATCCTATCAAGATGAGTTGTGTAATCTTTACCACAATCAATTTTAGAACACTTCCTTTTTAATGTACTCATTGTTATTCGTGTACTATTTTGTTTCAATTTTGCCAAAAATAGGCACAGCAAAACATTCTCCAATTCAACTTCTATATGTATAATTCAGTGTCATTGATTATATTATCTGTGTTGTACAACCATTATTTTTTTTT
>NW_022103900.1:50593850-50599047 GCF_000313985.2 Echinops telfairi
CCCCAGGGAGACAACTGACAATGTTTTACATTTTTGTTTGTTTTTTATCTGTCTTTTTTCTTTTCATTTGTTTTTGTTTGTCTTTGTTTTCTTTGGCTGCTATTCTTGTTGGTTGTGTTAGTCTGGGTTGACTAGAGAAACAAATTCATTGATGAGAGAGCTTTATATCAAAGAGCAATTTTAAACATCTCATCCCAGTACATATCAAATTTCTAAGTCCAATATTAGCTCATATGTCATATACTAGTCCATAAATTCCTCTTTAGACTCATGCAGCATATGCAATGATGGTGAATGCAGGAAGATCACAGACCAGTAGGTAGAAAGTCCAGTGGTGGTGGAAGAATCTCCATCCTGGTGTGGGTCTCCATGTGGTTCCTCCAGCTCTCTGGCTATCTCAACTGCAGGAAAGGGAAGGCAGAGAGAGAGTCGGTCCAGTCTCTAGTGAACTATTTATCTCTGTCATGCCTCCAAATGAGGTCATTAAGCTTTGACCTCATTGACAAGCTAAACTCCATCCC
The DNA here is from genome assembly GCF_000313985.2 of Echinops telfairi. Taxonomy (NCBI): domain Eukaryota; kingdom Metazoa; phylum Chordata; class Mammalia; order Afrosoricida; family Tenrecidae; genus Echinops; species Echinops telfairi. Next base: position 50,594,372 of record NW_022103900.1, read on the forward strand.
TTCACTCTTAATACACTCAAGTTGGCAGGAGATTTTGTAACTACCACATTGGTTTTTGTTTTGTCATAATATGTTGGCCAAAGTAAACCAGAGCTACTTATAGCCTGTTGAAAAGCAGTTTGATTCTGGGCTTTCATTTAATTCTAGCCCCAACCCAAGAGCACTTAGTTCTTATAACATGGCCCTGCTCAAACCTCACTTTCATGCAGAGATCACTGAAGATGAGGGTGCTACAAGCAGATGAGGGTGAAGAAAGCAGATGGTGCACAGGTATCATTTGGAGTAGGGTCTGGAGTCTTAATGGCTTATATTCAAACAAGCTGCCATCTAATGAGATGTCAACTAAGTACACATCAAAGAAGCATTCCAATTGTGTGATCCAAAGATGATGATTACAAGATCCAAATATGACAAAGGTAAAGTATCAGAGCTTAAATGGTGAACATCCAATTTGTAGAAGGCTATGGAGGATAGTTGGAGCCCCAAATTCATCTGCATACTATCTAGTCAGATTACGTTTCTGGCAGCTCTCATCTGGCCACAGGCGAGGAAGTCAGACAGCTTTAGTATCAGACAGAGATTGTTCTAAACTTGATAATGGTGGATCAAACCATGGCATAATAGAATACTTGGTCAGTTGACCTCTCTTTTGACATGGCTTGAATTTTCTTCAGGGCAGCAGTTCTCAACCTGTGAGTTGCAACCCCATTGGGGGTCAAACGACCTTTACACAGGGGTCGCCCAATTCATAACAGTAGCAAAATTACAGTTATGAAGTTGCAAGGAAAATAATGTTATGGTTGGGGGTCACCACAACATGAGGAACTGTATTAAAGGGCCACAGCATTAGGAACATTAAGAACCACTGCTCTAGGCTTAAACACTTCTTGCTTGTTCCATGACAGAAATTTCTTCTCTGGCTTCTTAACTATTGCTAGTGGTCTTTTCTTTAAAACTTTATTTTTATCTTTATATTATTACCATTTTCTTCTTTTTGTTTTTTGTTTTTATGGTTTCTGTTAGGTTTCCCGGTTTATAAAGCACAGAAGGAATAAATACATAGAATGAAGTCATGGTTTATGAGGGACAGGGAGTTAGGGAGGGTGAGGAGAATTGAGAAGCAAACAATGAATGCAGCAGCAGGGAGACAGCACTAAAACCTATTGTGATGATGTTTATACATACAACTCTTTTAAAAAGCGACTTAACTATGGAAGTATACGATATGTGAATTTTATATCAAGAAAACTCCCAAAAAAGAGGAAGAAAGGAACCAAAGTTGACCAATGGTTACAATGGTTGAAGGAGGAAGATTTTTTGCTGACAGGCATTGAGTTTATGTTAATGGTGGTGGAATAATTTGGAAAGTGATATCAATATTGGTTATACAACATGAAGAGTATAATCAATGGTACTGAATTATAGATGTAGAAGATGTTGAACAGGAGAATATTTTCTTGGCTATATTTTTGTCATAATTTTAAAAAGTTATGAGTACTAGGAAGAAGAAAATGTTCAAACATTGGTTGTGGTAATTATGGTAAAGATTGTTCAACTTTTCTTGATATGATTGAACTATTGAATTGTATGATATGTGGAACATGTGCCAATAAAACTGTAAAAATAAACAAACAGATGAATGAATAAATAAAGTATTATATTAAACCTTGGTTTGATCCACCATTATCAAGTTTACAATAATCTGTGTCTGATAGAAAAGTTATTTCAGTCCCTCACCTGTGGCCAGAGGGGATCTTCAGAGACTTAATCTTACTCAATAGTATGCAGATAGATTTTGGGCTCCCACTGTCCTCCATAGGCTTCTAAAAATTGGATGTTCACCATTTAAGCACTGATACCATTCCATTCATCATATTTGGATTTTGTTATTGTCATCTTTGAATCACACAGGCTGGTGTGCTTCTTTGGTGTGGACTTAGTAGACGTCTCAGTTAGATGGCTGCTTGTTTGAATACAAGCCTTTAAGATGCCAGACCCTATTCCAATTGATAGCTGTGCACCGTCTGCTTTCTTCACTACACTTTTCTGTAGCACCCTGGTTTTCAGTGATCTCCTCATGAAAGTGAGTACCGAGCAGGGCCATGTTACAAGAACTGAATGTTTTTACATTGGGGCTAGAACAACATGACAGTCCAGAATCCATCAGAATCAGAATACGCTAAGAAGGGGACCACATATACATATTTTGACAAGAACCAGGTGATTAGAATGTTGAAAACAGCTTGAAAACCACTGAAGTCAGTGGTGAAAGACCTCTGTATCGTTTTAAGATTGGATTCTCACCCAAACAATTGAATTCTGTAAAATACCATAAAGAGGAAAATGAAAGTTTCAGATATTAGTAGGTTCAGTCTACATCAGAGGCATATGTTTTATCTGGTTTGTTTCAGTGATTAAAAAGGATCTAGTGTCATTTTGAGCTTTTAAACTGACCATTGCCATGGGAGTCTGGATAATGAGTTGGAAAGGAAGATAAGAAAACTGAGGAAATTGTTAGGAGGGTATTCAAGGTGGGAGATGGTGTGCCTCTAAGCTAAAACAATGGCAGTGAGAATGTTTTTTACAAATATATTTAGAACAAAATTAGTGTGTTTTAGTAGCAGATTCAAATAAGCGGGTGAGGGGAAAATGTAGGAAGACAATTGATATTTTCTTATCTAATGAAATGGATAATAATGTTCTTCACAAAAATCCATAACTCAGATAACATGTTTGGAGAAGATGTTAAGTTCAGTTTTGTGTATGTTGAGCTTGAGTTCAGCTAGAACATCCATGCTGTGTGTTTCAAGAACTGAGCTAGAGATCTAAATTTGGGAGTCTGCCAATTATTCTTTTATTCCCTCATTAACAAACATTTTGTAAGCATATACTTGTCAAGTGCTGAATGAGATGCTAGACATAGAAAGATACCTTTGAGATTCTTGGAGTTTTATGAAAGGACTAAAGGGTAATAAGTTCCCTGAAAACAGGATGCCCAAGGAGATCAGAAGGGAGATATCCACCTCCCTTGGTGGTGAGGGGGTCCGAGAATGTTCCTCGTGGAGGCTTTAATATCATCTAAGACAGACTAGGTCTGAGGGAAATTCAGGTACCCACAACCTTGGTAGAAAAATCAACAAGAACATAAGTCATTTCTAGCAGATTCAGCAAGATAGTAACCAAACTGCAATGGGTTGAAAAGTGAGTGGCAATTATCATAAAGTATGGAGAGTGAGTTTGATTCAAATCATTCATGAAATTTGGACTAGATGGGAGGAGAACTGGACAATAGTTCAGAGGGCCGTTAAAGTGGTTTAGAAACTATAGCTAGAATAGGGGCGAATTGAGTATACTTTCTTGCAGACCAGATGGGCAAGAAAGATAGGAGTTAAAGGAGAAGAGCAACAAATTGATGATGCAAAATGACAGTGAGACAGGACTGGATGGAACACATTGGCTCACCAGAATGAGGTGGAACAGGATGTTAGAGGTCTCTTCTATGTTCATGGCAGGGAGAAAGTCCTTGGATAAAGACAGGTCTGCAGGTAAGAGTGAGTGGTGGAAAGGCAGCCTCATGAGGCATGAACGGCAAAGCAGAGGAGCTCTGGAGATGGAGAACTGACTGCACAAGTGAGCATGGACTACTTTCTCTGGATTTCAATAAAGTGGGGGAGGCTAAGAAGTAGAGCTTGTCTGTAGAAACTGAAAACAAGCTATGAATGCCAGAAAATATGCATTATGCCCTGGGATTTTATTAGTTTCCTAAAGACTATTAGAACTCTGTAGCATCCCATTAGCCTGGGAGTTATTTATCACTGCAACCCTGTGCTTTGTGAAGTGACCAGTCCATTCCAGACACTCAACAAAGGATTCCTGTATGACTCCTGGGCTCCATCATCCCCTCTTGAACACCCATTTCCTGTTCCTAAGAGCCATACATTTTGATTTAGAGTGAAACTAATATCCTAATTAAAAACAAATTACTAACAATTAAAAGTAATAGTCAACCATTTTAGTATAATGGCTTCTCATAAGAGCACTGAATCAACAAAGATGATGGAGAAGACACGACTGTATTTCAAAAGCTTGCCCATGGTTCTGTGGAAGGGGATGAAGCAAACAGGTTAGAATTCCTAGCATCACCTCTGGCTTCTAGAGTGCTTTGTAGACCTTTTTATACTAAGATGAGATTCCTTTGGATTTAAAGTAAGATTTAAAGAATCCCCTAAAATAGCATATGCTCAACTCATAACTGTTACCAAACATATGTTCACAATGGATAAGGCAGTAGCTCTAATTTATGCAAAAGGAGGAGGAAATAAGCCTATTTTTTCTCATTCCTGGCTTCCCTGAAGATGTAATATTAGCATAGTCATGGAAATTTAGAATTTAGATAAACTTGTAGGATGAAAGAGGAATACAATTAGATCAGTAATCTCACTACTACCAGCCCACCAGCAAACACTGCCAGCATCATCACTTCAGCTTCTAAAAGAGTAAGTGCCTCTCTACACAGAGCCTTGTGCTGTACTGGTAATTCACAAACACCAGCTTGGCTTCTCAAAAGTTTATCAAAATTGAGTGACACAGGGAGAGATATCAGCTCCTCATTTCCCTCCCTCATATCCCCCATGCTTCCTCCATCATGAAACCTTGATAATTTATAAATTATTATT
>NW_022103900.1:50611657-50612921 GCF_000313985.2 Echinops telfairi
TAAGGTTAAACCCTAGCCAGCCACCACTGTGGTAAGCCCAAAGCCCCCAGTTACTCATAACCTAGTGGATCTGTGCCTACTTATCTCTGTGATGTTCCTTCTACAACTCGGCAGTGTGGAGTTTCCCTCGTAGTATCTTTCCTGCACTGATTTCTACAGAGTCCCTCTGGTATGTGTTATTCAGTCACCATCTTCCCAGAAGTCCTCTCTCTAATTACTTTTAAGGTATGTCCTTTGTCTTTAGTTCACAGAAACTTAATTCTGATATGTTTTGGAGCAATCTCTTCAGTTCATTTTATTTCAGCTCATTGAATATGTAGACATAATTGTTCTCCAAAATTCAGGATATTTTCAGCCATTTTCACTTTGAACATTTTTTCTCTCCCACCTTTTCCTCTGGCACTCTAATGCTTATTATTGTCCTGTAGGAAAGTGACTCTTCTTCTCTTTTTGGGTTAATTTTAAGTGAGCCTCCCTCTTGTTATTCATGTTGGTAAAATCTATTGATCTTTCCCCATGTTTATGAATTATGTCTACTGTCATCTGTATTCCATTACTGAACCTACATAGCAAGCATTTTACTTCAGTTGGAGTTTTCAGTTCTATAATTTCTCTCTATGATATATATTTTTGGCCAAGATTTTCTACTTTTTTCCATTTTGTTTCATGCTAATTGCTTCAAATTATTTCAAACATAATTGTTTGTTGACATCTTTTTTATGATAGTTGCTTTAAAATACTTGTCAAATAATTTCAACATCCAATTCACATCCATGGTGGTGGTATTTTCTCATGCATGTTGTCATTTTCCTGATGTGTCATGTGACAAGTGATTTTTTTTTCCAATTATATTGTCTTTTGTCTACATTCTAGATAGAGTAGCACTCCGCATGCTAATGTGTTTTCAGCATACAGTTTCTTGTTGAAGTGTAGCTTGAAGTTTGGCTATGTATATGTAACTTCCTCTGACCGGATCCCAACAAAAGTAGGGCATTTCATTGCCTCCTCAATGGGTCCTGCTGATGATACCTCTGTTGTTTCAGCCTAGAGCAAAGGCTTCCCTATTCAGTGGGTCAAATTGATACCAGGGCAGGGAATGAAATACAGTATCAGCTAGCCTCCTTTATATCAGCTTCTTCTGCCTCCTTGTTTCTGAATGGCACTGGAGGCTCAGCTGCCTGTTGGACTTGGCCAATACTGCCCTGACAGGGCAATCAGTGTCCTGTCTGTTTCTATCTGTTTCTGAACAAGGAGGATCCTTGTT
>NW_022103900.1:50614316-50619226 GCF_000313985.2 Echinops telfairi
TAGTCCACCCCACTTTCACATCTGTTTCCAGTGGGGAAGGAATTAGGTTCGTCTTTTGCAGCATAAAAGAGGGGCATACAGACTATCATCCCTGTATCAGCTACTGTGGGGTGTGACTGTTGGCCTTTGGAAATTGATGTCTACTATTAGAAGCTGGCCCTGCTTTGTCTCTTCTCCAGAGTGAAGTGGTTTTCCATTCAAGGCCTGTGTGTAAATCACATTCTTGGTGACCTTGGACCTTGGCTCAATGGTTAGGCTCAGAGAGCAGGGTTTACAACTGGTGAGGTAGGGGGATGTTTGGAAGACAAAGTCATCTCCACTGTCATTTCCTGCTTTCAGCTCTTTGGCATCTCTCACTCATGTCATTGAAATAACTACATAACTGAACTTTCCTTCTCTGTACGTGCCCCATGCAGCCTCTCTCCTATTGTACAGTCAAAGAATGAGATCATCTATTCACTGTCTAACTCTCAAATGACTGCCTATCATGTCAGGGCTTTAAAAAACTTCTATGATATCCAGTGACACACATCACAATTTCTAAAAACTGAGTCTCTAGCACAATGTGATAATCCCCTCCTTGGTCTTTGTAGAATAACCTACTCTCTGCCTTAACTGATGAGTAACCACTTATGGTACTTTTTCTGTGGCCCTGGTTCTTTGTGGTCATTTGTCCTTAAAATAAAGGACATTATGCTTCACAGCAACTTGGAGGACATAATTCAGGAGTAAAGTAAGGAACACTTGGGGGAAAGTCCATATTTTTAAGTATGAGAAAACCGTTTCCAGAGTCCCAAGTTTACATCTACTGTTTCCAGGTCCAATACAGGACCGTAGGCATATACAGTAATGTGATGAGGGTCCATAAAGCATCAGGAGAACAGAATGAATTCTAGCACCACGGCAATATTCACACATTCTCATGGGAGACTTCTTCAACCTTTCCCCAAGAGTCCTTACCAGCTTTTGCCTTTCCATCCTCAAGCACAGATGGACTTTCAAGACATCCTGGAATTGGCTACCTCTCCTCAGAAGTATCTATAAGGTAGTAGATAAAAGTTTTGGCAATATAAACTCAAAAACTCACTGCCATTGATTCCATTCCAACTCGTAGAGACCCTATAGACCAGAGTACAACTGCTTCTAACACTGTAACTCTTTATGGGAATAGAAAGTCTCATCCTTCTTTTGAGAAACTTGCAGTTAGCAGCCCCACTTGTAACCCACCACCCCACTAAGATGTTTTCATAGATTTTCATAGATTAAACATATCAACTAAAGTAACTCTTTTCCATGGGTAAACTTTAAGGTGTACTGGCTTCTATTGAACAGAGATAACTGAGGTCATTCCTTTTGGCTTAGAGTATGTTTTACGTTTCCCTTAGTATTAATGAGCAACAACAGAATCACAAACAGATTTGTTAGAAATATATATTCTTATTTTTAATGGATTTTTTATTTGGGAGCTTTTAAATTGGTAGTTACTACATATATCATGCCATTCCATAGTTCAATCACATGAAGCAGTGTGGTACAATTGCTAACACAATCAGATACCAATTTTCCTTCCTGGATTCCTTGACATTAGCTCCCTTTTATCCCACACCCCACCACTACCACTGTACTCCCACCCGCTACCCCCAAAGAAACCCTTATTCTACTTTCTGTCCCTAAAGGTTCATCAATCCTGAGTTTCATATACCAAAAACATATAACATAAATTCAAGAGGGTGACCCCAATGACATAACACATCTGAGATAAACCCCAATATGAACAAACAAAAAAATACATAAAATGTTATAAACCAGATCAGGTCCACTGTGCATCAGAAAGGCAGTCAACTGAGAAGGTCTTAACCAGTCAAGTCTGGTTTATCCCTTTGATCTTCTATGTCAACTCTCCAATGCACCCTGGTTAGTGACCACTTTCCTTCAATCCCTCTATTCTGGAGAGAGAGAGAGATCACAGAGGCTTAGTCCCTATATAATTCCCACAAATGTATCTTGTGCTCCCACTGTCATCCCTAGCCTTTTACACACCAGATTCTCACAATTAGAGCTCTCATACATTTCCTCCTTCGACTCTGGATAATATGATATACAGTTCTTCTGATGTTGGTGTGCTTCTTCCATGTGGACATAGTTGACATCTCACTTAGATGGCTGCTTATTTAGAGACAAGCCTGTAAGACCCCAGCTGCTATTTTATCTGATAGCCAGGCACCATCTAATTTCTTCACCACAATTTGCTACAGCACCCATATCTTCTGTGTTCCCTTCCTGAGGGCAAGTATCCAGCGGGGCCTTGATGTAAGAACTAATTGTTCTTCAGTCAGAGGAAGGATTTAGTGAGAGTCCCAAAAATGGGACCCAGAAATGCATATTCAATGTGTCTCTTCTACATACTAGACTTATTAGTTCTGCACTTATTAAAAGATGAGGATAGAGCATCTAGCAGAGTAGAGATTATGAGGTTGTATCACAAGTAATAATTGTTTCCTGGTGATCAGTTTACTTTTATTAGTGTGTGTGTGTATGTGTGCATGTATGCCACCTGCCTAGAAAATGCACGATATATTTCTTGCTGCTAATAGAGGTCAAAAAGTTTGAAAATATTGAGAAAAATAACGTAAGTAGTAGGAATATCTTAAGTATAGGGCAGCAAGAACTTCATATCATTATAGCAATGTTTCTATCCAGGAGTTATTTTGCCCATGAAGTGTTCTCTTACCTCCCTTCCTAAGCTGAGTTCATCCGGATCTCCCTAACTCTACTTCCACTATCTTTGTTGTACGCACCACAGACTTGTTTCTGCGTCTGTAGTTCCTAGCAGACTGAGATCAGACATTCATCACCACATCCAATGCAACAGTCCGTACAGAGTCGTTATTCCCTAAATAGTGATTGACTATTCAAAGTTGAACAGTAAGGCAATGGATGTTAAAAACAAATGGATAAAAGTGTGATGAGAAAAAGGAATTTATAGGACGTACTATGTTGGTCTTAGTTTAGAAAATGCCCTTGTTCTAAAAATGTGCACTGAAGAACATTCAGTAAATCTAAAATTACTTTTCTAAAACCTTTAATAAGTGAATCAATAATGAACTATCAATAAGCATTATTATCAAGTAGAGAGTAATGGTCATAAGACTTTGTCATAGAAATAAACAGACTGCTTTTGTGTTGTTGAATCTGCCTCGGTGTTTTATGCCCAAAGACTACAAGATAAGAAGAAATTCCATATCTGCTTTGTTCATAATCATTAAAAACAGGCCTTCTTGATTATGTCCATATACATCTCCAGCATATCTCTTGTTGTTGAACTAATAATTTGTTAAATATTTATGAGCCTCTTTGGTGACCAGATCATCTGAACCAAGGGTCTATGTAGTCTAAATGACCCCCGCTCATACAAAACATAAGCTTCTGCTCTGCACCTGCTGTGCCTCTAGCCAAGCAAACAATGACAACTGGGAGCCAAACTTCATGGCAAGTTTCCTTAAGAACCTCACTTTCTAAAGCAGAAAATCTCTACCAATAAATTCATTTATTAAGAGTTCCTTTTCAAAGTTTCTATACAGCTCTATTTGTATATGCTTTATTTTTTTCATCCAAATTGTAGACTCCAGCTTCACTGAACTGAAGACATTAGCTGAAAATAAGGCTCCCGTTATGAATGGGATATGATTGAGAGGCTTCAACAAAGAAGTACAACACAAGAAGAGCTTACTCATCTATGCCAAGAAATCTGGAAGATGGGTTCATGACCAACTGCCTAGAAGAGATATATATTTGTGCTCATTCCACAGAAAGGCAATTTAACAGAATGTGGAAATTATCTAACTATATCATTAATGTCATGCACAAGTAAAATGTTGCTGTTGATAACTTAAAAGTTATTGCGTTTTCTTGCAACTGCCAGAAATTCAGGTTGGATTCAGTGAAGGATATAGAGTGAGGGATACCATTAGTCTTGCTAGATGAACTTGAATGAAAGCAGAGACTATCAGAAAGTATTTCATTGACTATGGAAAGGCATTAAACTGTACAGATCATAACAAATTATGAATAATATTGTGAAAACGGGAATGCCAGTACATTTCATTGTGCTCATGCAGAGCCTGTATATGAACCAAGAGGCAGTATTCACACAGAATAAAAGAGGCCGAATAGCTTAAAGTTGGGAAAGGTGTGCATCAGGGTTGTACCCTTTCAACATACTTACTTAATCTGTATGGGAGCAAATAATCCACGAAGCTGGACAATAGGAAGAAGAACGCGGCAGGCATTAGGATTAGAGAAACTCATTATCAGCTTGTGATATGCAAGTGTACAAACTTGCTTGCTTAAAGATGATTTGAAGTACTTAATGATGACGATAAAAAGCCACAGACTTTAATATGGGTTATACCTTAACATAAAGAAAACTGAACTGAAACATTAAGCAAAATCATGATAAACAGAGAAAACAAACTTATGAAAGAGAGTAGTCAAGACATCGAGTGATATGTCACTTGGGGAAAATTTGCTGGAAAAAAAGCTCTTCAAAGTGTGTGTGTGTGTGTGTGTGTGTGTGTGTGTTTAAAGATGGCACTTTGAAGATTATGTGACAGCTTGAAAATGAGTAATAAAGATGAAAAAAGAATTGATGGTGTTGAATTATGGCGTTGGAGAAGAATGTTGAATATCCCATTGATTACCAGAAAAAAATAAATCTGTGCTTAAGAAAGTATAGCCAGAATGGTAAGAATTCATTTCACAGACTTAGGTTATGTCATCAGGAGGGGATCCCTTAAAAAGGATGCAATGCTTAGTAAAAAGATAGTTCATGAAAAAGAGGAACTCTGTAAATGAGGTGGATTTGCACAGTGGTTGCAACAACAGTCTCAAACTTAGAAACAAATGTGAGA
>NW_022103900.1:50620135-50633376 GCF_000313985.2 Echinops telfairi
AGGATGGCAAAACTTCATCTCATGTACTTTGCACATGTTTTCAAGAGCGATCAGGACCTGCAGAAGGACCCGATGCTTGAGAAAGTAGAGGGGCAGTGGAGGCACTCAACAAAAGGGGGATTGACACACGGTCTGCAACAATGGGCTCAAAGATCAGGACAATTGTGAGGCTGGTTCAGGACAGAGTAGTGTTTCTTTCTGTCGTACATGGGCTCCCTATGAGTGGAAACCGACTAGATGGCACCTACAACAATAATTTTAATATCATTACTTCTATGTTTGACATTGAGTGCTTCTAGATAAACTATTCCCCTTCATACATCTAAAATCCTTAAAGGCAACTGAGCAAACCAAACTGATCATGTTCTTCCATAGCTACTTCATGTTCCAAATCCTTCTTAGGGGTGTTCTCATAGTAGCGAATCCTATGTGGAATCTCCAGGTGGCACAAGAGTTAAGTGCTCAATGACTCTTCAACTGGCAGTTCAAACCCACCCAGAAGGTCCTTGAAAGAAAGACCTCATCTTATCTGTTTCTAAACTAGACCCCCTATGGGCCAATTATATTCTGCACACTTGTATTGCCTTTAGTCTGAATAAACTCAGTGGTTGCTAACAAAGCAGTTAAATACACCCATCACTGCAATGGAGTTGATTCTGACTCATAGCAACCCTATGAGGCCGAGCAGAATGGGCCTGTTGGGTTTCTGAAACTTTAAATTGTTCAGTAATTGTCAGCATCCTGCGAGAGGTTTGCTTTTATGTTTGTTCCTCCATCTACATCATTAGTAATTTCTCTATGTTTAATATAGATGCTACTTGCATTTTAGTGAGTCTTATAGCTTTCAATGGAGTGGAACCTTTAAAAACTTAGAGAATTTTTTTTGAGGGTTAGTAATAGTTTCAAGCCTAAACCCCAAGCAATAGAATCCATACATTTTCACCTTCCTGTTGCTCAATAAACCTTGGTTTCACTTCCAACTGTGCAAGTCTTTCTTTTGATGCCACTGTCATCAGCACTGGTTCCACTGTGTTTGGGAGCCATGAGGCACATCGCAAAAACATCTTCTAAAGGAAATTAAACACATCCCAAGTAACCCAGTGGCTTAGGTGTAGGGCTGCTAACCACCAAAGTCCATAGTTCAAAACCACAATAACACAGCAACATTTGAGATAGCGGAAACTGTTAGACAGTAAATGTTTTAGATATGAAATATATTACAGTATATATATAAGCCACTATTATAGGTATCTATTATGACTATCAAGACATATGTATTATAGGTTATATATGTACTGCACCATTATATGCATGACAGCCCAATTGCTTTGCATCTAAGAGATGAAAAATACATGTGCTATATGCAGGGAGCTGTTAAATTTGCCATGATATTTTGTTCTCTGACAGGATTTCTGAGCTCTATTATAACCTTATGGGACCAAGGATATATACATGTGGTCTTAGGCTAGGTTCTCTAGAGAACCCAAACCAGGGAAGCTGTGTATACATATAGATTAAAAATATAGATACTGTATTAGTCTAGGTACTTTGGAGAAACAAATCCACAGCAACTCATGTGTAAGAAAGTTTTATGTAAAGAAAGTGTGCATCATGAAAACATCCCAACCCAATGCTGCCCAAGCCCACAAATCCAACATTAACCCATTAACCCAACACCAGTCCACAAAGTCCTCCACCTCACAAAACAGGCAATGACGCCAACTGCAGGAGGAAAGCTGAGTCAGTGAATGAATAAACATCTCAGCACTAGCAGGGGTCTCCACACGGCTGCTCCAGCACCCAGAGCTGCATCTGGATAGGTTCATGTGGCTTCTCCTTGGGGATGTCTTGTAGGAAGTCAATCTTGCAAGCTGAAGCAGGGAACTGCTAAGGCAGCTGGCACCCTGGTGTGACCATCACAAAGCAAGAGACCCAAGAACTAGAAAGGCGAGGCTCACCACCTATTTATCCCTCTGCCTTTCAATTAGCCCCACATGTGATTATCGGCCAGGTTGGCAAAATTAACTAACTCAGATACACATATAGATATGGATATGGATACGGACACAGACACAGACATGGATATGGACATAGACATAGATATAGACCAATGAGATGGAGATATATATACACACATATTCATATATACTATACACATACAGCACATATATATATTTATATTTTTTAAATGGCACACTAACACAGTCTCAGAAGTGTAGGTAGATTCCACTTTCATGAGTTTGATGTTAGGCTGGAGACTTCTGTCTCATGCACCTATGGAAGTTGATGATCCCAAGGAAGACCATGGCTGAAAGCTGGAACAGAGAACAAACAGGTCAGCAGATCAGACTTGTGGCTACAAAGAAGATAAACCCAAATTTGGCAGGTGTGATGACTGATGAATGATGACACCCAGGATCATCTGGCATTATGGCAAGCTATTGGCTCAAATCCAAAGCACAAGAGGCAGTGAGCAGGGTTCAGAGTACAGGACCTGCAAAAAGGCAAGCCAGCTTCCCCAAAGTGTCCAGTTACATTAGAAGCAGGCCACAAACCCAAAGCAATTTACATAAAGACAGTGATCTGAGTAAAAATGCATTCCACTCTAATTTTCCATTATGAGGGTTTACAACTGTTTTACATTGACTACATTGTGTTGGGTCAAGTTATAGAAAACTTCTGGGTATCAATTGTAAACCACTGAGAATTCTGAGCTAGCAAAGTTGATATAAAACCTGAACTCTCATGTGTGGTCAGGCATTGCCCAAGTGGATGCCATAGAAGATACACCTTACACACATACACATAACCATGAAGATAAGTTAAAAAGGATTGCTACCAGAGATCCAGTTCATACATGCAAGGATGTATCCTAAGCAAAATGTGTTTAAATGTGTCTCTGGGTTCAGTGGATGACAGCTCAAAAATGCTGTCCATCATATCCTTATCTTATTTTTGCTAAGATACCTTCAAAAAAAGAGAAAGAAAAAGGTCTAATTAAAGCTTCCATTTCCAAGTCAGGGACAGTTGAATTCAAGGCAGAGCTGTCAGTTCCGAAGACTATGTTGACTACTTTGGGGCGGGGGCGGGGATGCTAACAGGTAATACTGAAGGTTTTTTTCAAATGACAAAGGACAAAATGGGGCTTATAATGAAAACAATTTTATGAAAATTGAAAACTGTATTGGTGGGGGGAAAGGTTGGAAAATTACATCCAGGACTTTCCAATTTTGCATCATACCTGCTCATTCTTTGAAGGTAGCACTGGCCGTCCTCCAAGTATTTCACGGGGGACCTTGCCCCATCCTCCCAGGACCCTGACCAGGCACCTTTAGGCTTCTTTTTGTTTCCCAAAGAACATTTAAATGGAGCATGATCTGAAGCCCTCCATGACCACAAAACTTCCATTTTGAGGTAGTGTTAATCAAAGACAGGATTCTTTGGGGAAGGATTAAAGAGATGGAAACACCACTTTCAAAAGTGTACAGACTTGGATGATTTGTGGATAAACAATGGATCTGCACTTGGGTATTTTTGTTGAATAAATGCTTTTGATTTAACAATATATTTCAATTTAACCGTGTGTATGTATGTATACACATGTGTATGCATAAGTGCCTAATCACACTTTGCATTATAAACAAGAGGATTCCCTCTTCATTAATAAAAGAAGCCCATTTAAAAGCATTGCAAAGGTCACATTTACACAAAAGATATAGAACATCCCAGAAAGAGCATTGACAGGAACCAACGACAGACCCCCTAGACCAGCAAAAAGACCCAGGATGGGAGGACAGGAGTCTCAAGGAAGGTATCCGCAAAGACATCTACATGCAGGCCACACCTGCCTATGCATATTAAGTGAAAGCTCAGACACCAGAGATGGTGCTAATGTGGATAAAATATGGATAACGAGAGCCCAGATACCAGCTAATAAATAAAATTGAGACATTAGAAAAATGAAACACAACCCCTGTAGCTAAGTGGCCAACATCAATATCCACATCAGAAAAGTTTGGAAAGGTGATGTGCAGACTGCTAAATAGAGCAAACTTGGAATGATTTTAAAATCCTCTACTTTCTGCACACTCGCAGACAGACAGTGGTGCAATGTCAGAGGAGGTGAGCAGTGTGGTATGGTGGGCCGAGTGTCCGGCTCAAAGGAAATACCTGGGTCCCAGAATGGGTGCTAATATTGCTTAAAAGTGTGACTTAAATCTCCTTTTCTCAATAAAATCGAGTCTCTCAGCTTTACTTCCATATGCGGTGCTGAAAGGACTAAACTAGAAAATGCATTTGAAATCCTTTTGAGGAAATATATCACATACTGTATATTCAAACATAAATGACAACCTGCGCTATTATGAGAGGATCACAGGACGTCATCTGGGAGGAGTTTTGACAGAATGTATCTAATATCAGTTACTGTACTGGAATCCCCCTGAGTGTTTATTACTACTTTGAAATGTGTAATCCATTCTGCACTCCCTTCACCTCCGTAGCTCTCACGACACAATGAGAGAGCCATTTGGAGTCCCCCCAGACCCTGACTTCTAAAGGCCCATAAGCTACTCTCCCTTGCACAAAACCTTCTGATCACATTCATCACTGGTTTCTGAGCAGACACCCATTTTTCCCATGGCCTCTGTAATCTTCTGCCTCCTCACGGCTGCGATGGGCGCGTGTCCATTTCCCCTCAAACTGACTGCATCTCCAGGAACAACCAGGAGCTCAGTTAACACTATGGGTCATGCGTTGGGCTGCGAACTACAAGGTCAGCAATTCAAGCTGCTCTTTGTGAGAGAAAGCAGACTGTCTGCTCCTGCAAATGCTTACAGTCTCGGAAACCCTGTGTAAGGCTGCTGTTAATAGCAATTGGCTGGATAGCAGTGAGCTTTGGGGTGGGGTGGGGGCGGTGAGAGTTTGACCAATGGATTCCATCTTGCACCTGCTACTAGCCTGACCCAGAAGTCTATAGCTTCACTTTGGGCTTGTGATGCCCAAAGATCCAAGATCCCCTTTGCCCGAAGCCTCAAACACTGTCAACTTTCTCTGGATCTACTGTTGGATCTCTCTTAGTAGGGTAGTACTTTTGTCCCATCATCCCTTTCCATTGTTTTGAAAACTGAAAAAATAAACTAGCACCTTCTCTTTAATGCATGCTTTCTATCCATTTAAAACTATATAAAGTTAAAGAACATGAGACTGTTGTTGCTCTTGCCCTCAGGATAAGTAAAGGGTGGAGTCCAGGCTGGAGTTTTCCACCAAGCTGGTGAAGCGGCCACTGTCTGGGCAGTAGAGGCAGGCGGGGGTGCTTTAGGAACTGAAGAAAAGCTGGGGTACTCAGGGGGTTGCAGTCAAACCACTTCTTTTTTTATGCTTTCCTATGCTGAGTTCCAGGTAAGATATCATTTGAAGGAAGAGGGGAAAAAAGTTAAAGTTTTAAAACCATTTCCTTAGAGACTATCTTTCTTAACAATCTTTTGCTCAGATTGGTTTCCGATAAAGACTAGAGAGCTGACCATCTGAGGTTATCCTCTGTGACAAGAGTCTAAAAGGCAGATGGGCTATGTTATTGATTGAGCAAAGATTGATACACTTTAAACACAAGGCAAAGATGTGTTCCCTTGATATTCTGTTACAAAGGCTTCAAAATGATAGTACAAGATCCCTGGGAGAAAGGATAGTGTCTTACATGTAAGCCTATGTCCACTTACAGTCATCCAGTACCGTGTTTTGTACATATTTAATAAGTATTCAGAATCACTTGGAGCTGATGAGAATCCATTTGGCCAACAGGCATGCTCTTGCCTCAGATTTCTAAATGGAGCTTATGTTTGTGTGCATGGATTTAGGGCCACACGTTTAAGAGGCAAACCCAGGTTTCTTAGTGTGTTACTCAGGGTTGACTAGGGAAACAAATGTATAGACACCCATATGTGTACAAGAAAGAGCTTTATATAAAAGAGCAATTATGTGTTGAGAAAACATCCCAGCACAGTCCAGGTCAAGTCCATAAGTTTGATATTAGCCCATATGTCTGATACAAATCTATATGTTCCTCTTCAGACTCGCACAACACAAGCATTGACACTGAATGCAAAAAGATCACAGGCCAGTGGGTGGAAAGTCTTGGGAAGGTGGCAGTGGTAGCATCGCAATGCTGGCAGCAGTCTCCACATGGCTCCTCCAGCTCCAGGGCTCGACTGCAGCTCCATGTGTCCTGTCCACAGGAAGACCAAGCAGAGAGTCTGTGTGTATCTGGCTTCTAATGAGCTATTTATCTCTTTTGTGCCTCCAAATGAGGTCGTCAATCTGCAACCTCATTGACAGGCTAGACTTCGCCCCTTCACAAGTTGACAGGAGATTATGTAACTGCCACACTTAGCCTGTCTTGTAATGGCTCAGTGAAGTGACAGATAAAGGTGAAATATTTGCAGACTTCCTCCCTTCACTTCCTTTCTCTAGATTCTTAAAATGCCCAACTTGAAGTATTGTATCCAGTTGTGCTCTTCCACAGCAGCACACACCACCCCAGTCAGAAGACCACCTGAATGGGTTCCAGCCAATCGAACTGCCTTCCTTTCAGTTCACCATACATGGAGAACCAATGTAAAATGATATTCTCCTCTATGATACTCATTGTCATTTTGACAGAGAGTGAGAATGCTTAACCAAAGCTGTAAAAAGGAGTACGTTGAGGCCATAAGAGCATTGAAATCAGAATAAGTAGGTGACATCTCAGTCACCTCTTCTGCCTGGCTGTTGTTATACAGGTAAAAGGAAATCACTTGCATATTTTATAAGAAATGAAAAAAATTCATTCCTGATGGCCACATTACGGCACATTCTGACCTTGGGTGCATTTATGGAGCAGAGTGAAGCCTCTCAGGCACACAGAGATTTTCTTCAAACAATACAAAACCATTTTTTAATACCAGTAATTGAGTCTATGAGCTGGATCAGGCTGTGTAAGTGCTGGAGTTATGTCAGTGAAAAAGGCGAAGTCCCGGACCTCAGAGTCATAAGTCTGTGAAGGAGACAGACTTTTAGAAAGATAAGTACTATATAGTATATTAAGGGATCTAATAAGGTCAGAGAAGGAGCCCTGGTGGCTCAATCAATGGTTAGGCACTTGGCAATTCACCAAGAAATTGGTGATTCCAACCCACCAGCATCTCTGTGGGAGATAGGCCCTGGCGCTCTGCTATTGTACAGAGCCCAGGAGACTCTGTGGGGGAGTTCTACTCTGTCCTGTAGGGTTGAGGTGAGTAAGAATTAATCCAATGGTATACAACAACAGCACTAGGGACACAACCGTAAGAAAACCTACCCCAACCTCAAATACCCACATCTGAGGTCTAATGTGTCTTTCTTGTGTGTTCAACTACATCACCACCCCTCTCTCTTTAGTGACCTTCTGCTCCATGGGGAAAGACTGACCTTGCACCATGAACACTGCTCATCTATGGCCTCTGAGAGTTGAGGACCATCTTCAGCAAAAAGGTTTCATGATCAAGTGTCCAATAAGTATGTGTTGACTTTATGAGGGTATTGGTAGAAAAGAGAAGTCTAAAGCATATACATATACAATTCTGGTCCCCAACAAAAACAGAAATCACATACTCACAGAGTCATGCTAAGGAATTTCATGTAGAAATTAAACTATACACAATGTTTGTTTTGTCTTTTCCATCAGAAGTCTTTTTATTTTTTTCTCCATTCTTCAGAGCTTTGTTTCCAGCCCACGACCTCCCTCTCTGCCTTCTAAACTCTAGGTAGGCTTCAGATATGCAGCTAGGACAGAGCACAGGAAAAGCGGAGCTTCCCACTTGGCCATTTGGAAAAGATTGAAGGGGAGGGGGAGTTATCTTTTCTTCACTTGTATTCAGAGGACACACTTTAGATTAAAGATGTATTTTCTTGGGATGCTTCCCGCCTAAGAGGGTCAAGAAGTGACCAGGTTAGGATTGAAGGGGAGGAAATGAAAAGTTCCTAATTGGCTCTGGCCCTCTCACTGGAGCGGAAGCACAGAGAGATCTTGGTACAGAAACGGTGGCAGAAACAAGTTCATACTTGTCTAAAGTGATTTCTCTTGTGTCTTTTTTGTATCTTGTGGCTATATAATGGCTGGATAATGATTTGAGATTTAGGATTTCTGGACATTGGTGTTCTTTGAGAATGTGGGTCCCCAGGCTGGAGGAAGAAAGAAAAGACAGGTAAGGAATCAACCAAATGAGAGATTGAGCATGAAGAGATATTGCTAGTGTCCCTTGAAACTCCTGTTTCTCTCCAATAATCAAGGACAAAAAGTCTTTTCTCTCATACTCCAGGACTGTAATTTTCTTCATGATTTCCTGCATAATCCATGTCGATTTAGGTAGAAGTTTAGAATGTCTTCTATATGCCAGAGACTGTGGTAAGCAATACATTTTTTTAAAAACCTAATAATAAAATAAAGCCATAGGCTATGATTTTGACTCACAGTGACCCTATATAGTGGGATTTCCGAGGCAGTGAATCCTCACAAGACCAGACAGCTTCAACTTTCTCCCAAGGAGCAGCAGGGTGGCTTGACTCACCACCCTTGTGGCTAGCAGTCCAACATTTACGCGACAGTGCCACCAGGGCTCTGATGACAAACAAAAGGAATTTGAACAAACCAAAACCCACATTCACTGCTATCAAGTCCATTCAATCCATTGGGATCCCAGAGGACAGAGAAGAACTGCCCCCATGGCTTTTTAAGACTCTGAATCTTTAATGGAGAGAACACCTCATCTTATTGCCAAGCAATAGGAACACAAAGCTTAATAAACACATGCTTCCTGATAGCTTCCTAGCCCAACTTCATTGGATATTTCTCCTGAAGTGTGCTCAGCATTATAGCAACATGCATGTCTCCACTGACAGGTGGGTGATGATTGCCTCTAAGGTGCCCTGGCCGGATTCGAACCTAAATCCACCTATCCACACAGCCACAAAGGGAGAAATGTGAAAAGAGTCAGAGAGATAGAAACAACCATGACCAAATCCAATCTAGAGATTAAAGTTAACGGCTCCCCCATTTCTCACCAGAGATGGATGCAGCACCATTAACTAAGACACGGAATCCAAGAACAAGAAGGGATTCAAAAAACTCAAAACTCACTGCCATCAAATTGATTCTATTCATAACAACCCCAGAGGACAGGGTAGATTTGCGCTCATGGAGTGGAGAGCCCAGTCTTGTCCCCTTGTTGCTGCTGTGGTTTCCCATTGCTGACCCTTCCATTAGCCGCCCCTTGCATAGCCCACTAGGCCACAAGGACACCTAGCAAAAACCTGGGTGGTTCTGAGTTTCTCCTACTGAGAATAGTAGAACAAGAAACACAATAAGACCAGCTTAGCAGCAATATGCTTCCCTTTGTATGAAATCACTGGACGAATGACCTGCGAATGTCTTGGCTACCAGTTGATTCCATTTAAGGACTAATTTGGCCTTCGGCCTGCAGAGATAGCCCATGAAGAAGTGTGGCTCTCCTCGTTATTCAAAGGCCCTTCACACATCCTTGCCCTTCTCAGAGGTTCCATGTGCCCTTAGCCTGTAACTCCTGACGTTCCTGATAGGAGTTCTGTGAAGATCTATGAGAGACCGTCCTTTAAAATCGAGACCGTCAACTGTGAAACTGCAGGGACATTAGCAGCCAAATTGAAAGGGGGAAGATGTTTTCATTTTCCGTTTGAAAATTGTGTTTTCTTTTGAGAATGACGAGGGCAATGAATGTACAAATGTGCTTTACACAATTGATGCATGTGTGGATCGTGATAAGAGTTGTACGAGCCCCTAATAAAACGATTTTTAAAAATAAAATAAAGTAACAGGAAATGGCAGAATAACCCCCCTCAAATGGGACAAATACCAGGATAGAAGGTGAAGGAATAGAATGGGCAGTATAAGATATGTATAAATAACAATAGCAATACATAATATATAAAGGGTTCATGGGGATGGTACAGTGAGTGAGCAGGGAATAAAGAGGAGTTGATATCAAAGGGTGCAAGAAGAAATACAATGTTTTGAAATTGTTGATGCCAACATTTGTACATGTCTGCTTGGTATAATGGATATATGGATTGTTATAATATATGTAAGAGCCTCCAATAAAATGATTAATTTAAATAAAAATTAGAAATTTGTGTTTTCACCTGAAATATGTGGAACACTTAATTTTAATAATTTAGAACATGTTTCCCTCTCCCCCACCCCCAGCCCCCAATCTATTCGTTACCATGGTAATGTTTGGACAGACAAACAAGTGACTGTAGGGGGGGGATAAATAGTGAAAATGATTGGGAAAAGTGTGACAGCAGTCCTCCAACCTCCGTCCTACAAAGCAGAATAAAGGGAGAAGAAAGTGATGATGAAAATTGCTACATATGTCCTCCAGCCCTCACTTACAAACCAAGTTGTTAGGTTTTGAATTCCACAAGTTGTCTCAAGTGGTTGCCACTCTATTTCTCCTAGAAGAGCGAAGCTCTGAATAGCTAGATGTTTGCACTTGATGTGCAAACAGTGGTCTTGATGTGTTTGAGCCAGAAGATCATCTCAGGTGCACATAAGGGACCAGGTCAAGGCTCCATTTTTGGAGATAGGTCAGTCAGGTATACATGGCAGAATACATGTAGTGGGGCATCAGCAAGTCAACACCCCACACAGGAGAGAATTTTCCAGCTTGATGCCGGAGATGGTGGGCGACTCCTAAACTTGGATTCAGTCCTGGCTACACTTCAGAATCACAGGTCTCATGGCAAAATCAAATAACGGAAAAAAAGGAGAAGGAGATGAAAAATAGTATATTTTGCTTTCATGATGTTCGTTCTATACTTACTTTCTCTTACCCTTTATTTTCCCTCCTCACTCGATTCCTCTCAAACCATCTCCTACTCCTACCTCAAGACTCGGTGGAACAGTTGGATTCTAGGTAAACAATTTCCTTAATGAGCCAGTTGGCATTGAGTCAGATCCTACACATGGCAACCCTCTATGTGTCTGCGTGGAGCTATGATCCATTGGGCTTTCTTTAGGTGCCTGATTGGTCAGGAATCTCTTCTGCGGTGCCTCTGGTTGGACTCAAAACTTTGGGTTGGCACACAAGCACACTGAGTGGTTCTATTGCCCAAGGACTCCATTTTATTCTGAGTCCTCAATCCTCCAGTGGAATTTGTACCTGCCTTGGTTATGCCTTTCAACATAGAGAACTGAATGCACTGGATGTTTGTTGTGTTTTGTGTCCTTTTGAAGCTGGCAGCGTGTTTCATTTACTGGTGTGCTCCTCGGGCCCTGCCTAGGTCCTTTACTGTAGTAGCTGTGCAGTGAAGATGCACTGAACACCAGCGCGTTGGATCTAGACCCTGAGTGCTCATCTTGGCCAGACACTGTGCTAGACACTGAGAGCCAGACACCAGTCGGAAAAGACAAAAACACTGGTTATATTGAACAAGAAATGTCTAAGAACTCTACGTACATTAACTCCTGTAATTCTGACAGCACATCAAAAAGCGAAGTAATTTTAAGATCCTCATTTTACAAATAAGGGGCTGAGGTACAGATTTGAAACTGGAAAGTGTGATTTCACAGTCTAAACCCTTAACCTCCATACCATGGCTGCTTCTCAGTAACCAATAATGCAGGTGTTTCTCTAGTGTGCTTCACATTGAAAAATGCTTGCGTGTATATTTTTCTCTAATGGTCAGTTTTAGAACTAGCCTGTGATACTCTAATCCAGTGCTACTGGTTGTCTTCTGGGTTCCCTAACGTTCATTTAGACACAGATTTTCATCCTCTGGTCACCTAGCTCTACCTTAACAGAAGACACGACAGACCTCACCGTTCAAGATGCTGAAAGTCTGAAAGCAGACAGGCTGTAGACAAAGTTCTGTCTTTACCTCTTTCTACTTCTACAGACTGTTCACTCATTCATTGCTACCAAGTTGATGACAACTCATGGTGACCCCATAGGACAGAGTAGAACTGCCCCTATGAGTTTTTGAACCTGTAACTCTATATGGGACTAGAAAGCCCTGTCTTTCTCCATCAGAGTGGCTAGTGGTTTTGAACTACTTACCTCATGGTTAGAAGCCCAACTTCACCACCGACGCTCCTTTAGTAACTGTTAGCAAATCTTAATGCATTGGTCACTACCACCTACCTTGTGCGTGTGTATGTGTGTGTGTGTGTGTGTGTGTACATGTGTATCTGTGTCTATTCTACCTTTTTCATAAGATCATTCAGAAATAATTAATTTCAGAACTCATTCTACCCTGGTACAACATTAAAAGAACAAAAGACACGCCTGTTTCCAAACAGCATCCTACTTACAGATATAGGGGTTCTATTTACAAACATACATGTTTGTATGTACAACCTACATGTTTGGGAGGTGCAGTTCAATCCATCACATCCACCTGTGACCCACACTCCCAGGTTTAAGGACACTGTCCAAGCGCATCTTGCATGCTGGGTACATGTAAGTACACACAGCAATGCCTGAGCCTAGCATGAGGCTCTTGGAATGCACTTAACTAAGCCCCTGGCACTCGCTTGCCCTCCCCCTGCAAATCAGAATGCATGTATGTACCACTCCTCGGCTGTGGCTTGTTTGCTTAGTAGCATCCACAACATTATCCATTAAAGTCAGGAGAGATAGCAATGTGTGGTATTAGAACCCAGTAGGCTCTAATACAATTCTGAGTGGAAAAACATCATAATGCAACAAGGAAAACATTTGTCTTGGAACAACTATATCAATGAATTTAATCACATTTATTCCATCCTATCAGATGTACAAGTCAACATGCAAATTAAATATTTAGATAACAAGTCTGTGGAGATTACTGTGTTTACTTAGCAAATTAGTATATTTTCTAAAATATTATTTAAAAGGAAGATGATAAAAGGGAATGAAGCAGAATCAACCTCTGAGGCATCACCTCCCTTCAACAATCAGTCAACAGTTCCCACAAAAGGTATCTGGAAGGTATGTCCAGTTGTCCAGAGATGGGCATCGGGTCCCCATCACACACCACCCTCATTGACGAGGATATGATCCCCCACCCCCTTTGGTGTTTGAAGCTTGGTCCCTTCGGCCCTTCATGATCACACATGTTGGTGTGCTGCTTCCATGTGGGATTTGTTGCTTCTAGGCTAGATGGCTGCTTGTTTACTTTCAAGCCTTTAAGTCCCCAGACGCTATAGGTCT
>NW_022103900.1:50635512-50636561 GCF_000313985.2 Echinops telfairi
TCTGCAATGACTGGATTATTTTGGTGGAGGGGAGGGTTTGGTCCAGATTCAGGTTCTTGCCATTTATCAACTAGATGACTATAATCCTTGCAATTTGTCTTCCTGAACCCAATTTCCGTACCTATCTGGCTCATTCTACTCACCACATACAGAACGATCTTTCTGAATTATACATTTGAAACTGAGTCATTGAAATTTTTCCAGAAGCTTTCCTGTCCCAAGGAGAACAGGGAACTTGACCCCTAAGCCTCCAGGAAATTGGACCACTTTTGGAGACATGTATTATGTTTTCCAAACATCTACTCTTAGTGCCAGCTACCTTCCTCATATTTCCCACAACAGATTTTTTCCAAGGGAAGTCTCATTATCTGAAATATTCTTTCCCGTATTCTTATCCTTCCTGTCTAGATAACCATAGCATATACTTAGCTTTCAGGTTGGGGTGGGGGGCATTCCACTGTGTCTCTCCTCTGAACCCTATGGAAACCTCAACAAAACCATCCTGCTCTACTCATCCAACTAGGAATGTGTGTTTACTAAGCAATTAACTGGAGGAGCCCAGGTGGCAGAGTAGACCACAGTGAAAAGCCAGTGGCCACTGCATGGATGAAAAACAAAGCCTTGTACTCCCACAAAGACTTATAGGCTTGGAAATCCACAGAGGCAGTTCTTCCTTGTCCTGTAAAGTCACTGTTTTTTGTTGTTGTCATTGTTGTTTTTGTAAGCAATTAAATAATTGAGACCAGATGCTGTGTTTATTGTTCATGTTCCCACAGTAAACAAGAACATCTCTCTCAAGAAGCTCCTGAAAAGAGAGGTACTCTGTACCTGACAACCCTGGCTCTAGGATAGCAAATATGGCTTCGATCTGCTACTCTGACTGCATGGAGACTGGGTGGCCCGGTCAGCTAAGTGTCTGGCTGCTAACTACAAGGTCAGCAGTTCAATACTCACCTTTGTTCCTTGGATTTAAGGCTGAAACTCCCCGATGTGTGAAGAGGCAGATGACTGCTATCTGAAGGACATAGAACTAGAAGACTTTAGACTTT
>NW_022103900.1:50639437-50642131 GCF_000313985.2 Echinops telfairi
AATGATCTTAAATATACAAATGAACATACACAAATCTAAAATGATTAATAAGGCCAAACAAATAAAAACCATAGTAAGGGGAGTAAATATTAAAGAACTAGAGGATAGTTATGTGGTTCATCAGTACTCTACTGCACCCTATATTAATCATCCCTTCCATGTAACCCTTCTAAGAGGGATGGTCCTATTACCTTGCAGGTGGGTTTTGAGCCTTCATTACATCCACACCCCTTCACATCTACTTGATGGCTTGTTTTTGAACTTCTGATACTTCTTCCTGTCAACACCTCATGATCACACAGGCTGATGTGCTTCTTCCATGCGGGCTTTGCTGATTCCCTGCTAGATGGCTGCTTGTTTAATTTCAAGCCTTTAAGACCCCAGAGGCTATATATTTTAATAGCTAGGCACCATCAGTTTTCTTCACCACATTTGCTTACGTACCCATTTTGTCTTTGGCAATCGTGTCAGGAAGGTGAGTATCATACAACGCCAAATTATTAGAAAAAAACCATTCTTGTACCGAGGTAAGATTTAAGTAGAGGCCCAAAGTCCATCTGGCTCCTTATTGCATTTGCATCTATATACATCTCTAAACAAGTACACATGTATTTTATATATTTACGTATATACATTTAGCACTTTTAGGGGGAGGCTTTTCCTCTCTTTTACTGTTACTGTTGTTTTGTATAGGAAATCCAGGATAGGTAAATCTATAATGACAGTCACTAGGTTAATGGCTCCTTGGGGGTATGGCAGGGGAAGTTGGAGGGAAATGAGGGTGCAAATAACAATGAGAACAAGAACTACAAAAATGTTTTAAAATCAATTGTGGTGTGGATTGTGCAACTCTGCTTAATAGGACTGAACAATTGAATTGTATGCTTTGTGATTTATATGCCAATAAAACTGTTAAAGCCAAAAATGTTGGCAATTCAAACCTACCAGCTGCTCTTGTTCTATAGGAAAAAGATGAGACTATGTGGTCCATGAAGATTGATAGAAACCCTATACAATGTTTTTAGGGTGGCTATGAGTCAGAATGGACTCGATGAGTTGGGTATCCCTGTCTACTTCTCCTCTGTACACACCGAGTCACCGTGAGTCTGGATAGACTCAACAATAGACAACAAGCATAACAGAAGACCCTGAGTGGTACGGGCAGTAAACCACTCAACTAACTAAAGTCCTGGTTGCTCATACTTAACAGGAGACACTTCAAGAGAAAGATCTGATCACAGCCTTGAAAATCCTTTGGGCATGGTTCCTGGGTTGTGGTGGGTCATAACTCACTCTCCACAGTGGTCGGCTGGAGCAGGCTGAGAGCGCTCTGAGCTCTCATTGCCCGTGTACAGGCAAGGGTAGTCTGCATGCTGACCCCTCAGAGGAGCTCTTCCTCAAAACCCGAGCCCTCAGGAAGATCAGCAGCTCAAATATCCATTTACCCCATAAACAGCGTGTTTGTGTCATTTACTGTTGTTCATTGTTACTTCAACTCCAGCTCAGCCAAGCTTTACAAATATATGTTGAAGCATTTCATCCAGCTTTTTGCTGTGTTCCTGCAGGGGCTTATCTGCTCATCTAGTATCATATTACTAGCAATGAAATTCATTCCCTTATAATCTAATTTTTTACAACAGATTTCTGAGCCATCCATCAGTCTGGCCTGGCAGTTCAGCTGCAATGCACAGATCATGTCTGCATTTTTAGAGGCTTCGGAGGGCCTTGAAGGAGCCCAAGCATTTTGCAGACCACCTGAGGGGGCTGGAGGGAGCTGGACTTCCACCTTTTAGCCCCTCCCCACCAGCTGGGCTGCCCACCTGCCTAATGCCAACACATCTGCATGCTGCCTCTACTGCTGTTCTGAAGGTAATTACAACCCCTCCCCACAGCAGATCCCCACTTGGCTTGGGTGTGCACTAGACATCACAAAATAGCAGAAACCCCAACCAATTGCAGTATTTCCAAAGATTAATTATCACTCACTTTTAAAAAGTCAATTTTCTTTAAACCAGGGATGCAAATGAGAAAACAAATGAAAAATGGATTTCCAGAAGAACCCACATTTTTGCTGTTCAGCAGGAATCATCCCCAAACCCTGATTAAAATATTGGAATTGCTTCATATCTTGTTAATCTCCAGCAAAGAGGCAATGTCACTTAAAATTAGCAGAAACCCTGCGATGGGGGAGGAAAGCCTGAGCAAAGCATTTATCAATGTTAATTTACTAAATAGACTTTTACCAGGTGAGTTTGGGTTGGCAGTGGAGTGGGCAACCACTTACATGAGGTTATTTAAAAGATGCCAGGATGCCTATGTTATCTCCTGCCAAAATGTCTCCCAGTAACTGGTCATTAGAGCATAAAATTCCAGCATCACTTTAATTAAGGGCCAGTCTTTTTCTCTCTCTCTCTGCCTTTCTCTCATGAAATCCATGTCATTTACCCATCTCTAACTTGCCTCCTAATGAAGACCAGTTAGGCCTTCCAGGAGGAGTGAGTTCTTAACTAAAAGGCATATTGGTGCTTTAGTGACAAGCGGTAAAGAAAGGAACAGGTTCTAAAATCTGCAGGGCATAGAACAGGGGAGGCTATCCAACTGCAGGTCTCTGCCCTGGGAGGGAGAGAACAGCTAGCGGTTCAGAGTGTCCCGGAAAATGATGGACTTGAATTTGGACTAGACGTGTGTCCACAC
>NW_022103900.1:50642579-50671157 GCF_000313985.2 Echinops telfairi
AAAGAGTGACACAGTGGCTGCAACAAAGTGCTCAAACATGAGAACCATTGTGAGGATGACGCGGTAGCTGGCTGCGTTGTACACAGGCCTGCTCTGTTGTTCTGTACACAGGTTGTTCTGTTGTACACAGGGTGGCTCTGAGTCAGAACAAATTGGACAGCATCTAACAGCAACAACCACCACCACCACAACAACACTCCTATAGCTACCAGATCTCTTTGACCGTATCAGCTATCAATAGATGAGAGTTTATATATAGGTGCTGGCAACCAGGAGGAAGAAGATAGTGCCAATAAGGACATAAAGGGGCTGGAGTGAGGGACAGAAAGGTAATAACCAGCACATTTCACTTACTTTTCCATTTTCTCTGACCTCACCCCTCTTCCTACTTTGCTTGCCCTTTAATTTCCTCTCCATTTAGAGTTGATTGAGTACGGGGCATAAGGGCAGTTTACTGCCCATTTATTATTGGTATACTGTGGAGACCCTGACCTCAATTCACCTCTTCTCATATGAGGAAGATGTACTGTCAGAACATTAAAAAGTAATAAGGTTCAGTGATGTTCTGTGACTAGGAGGGATAGCCCAGGGGGCTGGAATGGGGTCCAGGTCAGTCGGGTTGACTCAGAGCAAGATCAGACCACCTTTAAACCTCTGCCCAGGGGTGCATTGCCTAAACTTGGCATTGGGGTTCCTCTTTGCCTGCTCAGCAATTCCATATAAACTGTTCAATGGGTCCCTGTGCCTCCCCTTTAATAAAGTTTATGTTTCTTTCTTACAAGGCATCAGAAAAAGATATGAAGATTTATGTCAAACTGCAAAAAAAAAAAATCAGGTATCACTATTTATCTCCAACTTGAGAACAATTCCTTTAAAAACTGCTCAGCGGAGGAAAATCTCTCTCAAAGAAAGCTCTTGCTTCAGTTATTCTTGCTTCAGCCATTCACCAATCAGCCCTGAGAACCTTTTATGAATGTACCGGCATCAAGAATTGTTAACCTCAATTCGTATTCGTGGATTCTGTGACTTGGAGAGGTTAAGTTACTTGCTGAAGGTCACACATCTTGTTTAATCTATTCAGGACTTATGAGAGATAAGAAACATCTCTGCTCTCAAGACTCTGGCAATCTTTCAGAGGAAAACAGACCCAGAGGAAAACAGGGGTGATGGGTATTGGGACTAAACCACCTGTATTAGGGAGAACATGGTACGGAATCTGACTGTTCACTTCTAAGGGGTAGGATTCTCAAAGCTTCCTGGAGGAGTGGGCTGAAACAGAAAATTTGTTATCTTCCCTGGATGATAAATAAATGTGTGAGTGGTGGTGGCATGTGGGAGGTTTGAGGTGGATTGAGAGGCAATGGTGTAGGGAAAGGGAATAAAAAGAGAGGGAGTATATCGTCTTGATTTCTTACATTATTCGACACAAGAGGGCAAAGTTCTGTATTTTATGTCATTTGACATTCTTTTGTAATCTTGTCTTTTGCATGTGTTTGGGATCCACAACCAGATGAGAAATATGTACAACACCAACATATTGTAGGACTTCTGATTCACAACAGTTTCTGGTGGAGTTCTGGATTTCTGTAAGACACAAAAAAGTATCTGTCAGTTCTGGCGGAAGTGCCACCGGGAAACAGGAGAGCTAGTGACCCAGAGAAGCACCAAGGCTCTACAAACATCTGTTCTATTCTACCCCTTCCTTTGATATTCTGAACGCATCCAAAGCACCTCCATAGCTCTCTTCATGAGGTATCAAATTCTGTATTAGTCACACAGTGCTGTATGTCAGAAATATGGAAAGTGGATGGCTTTAAGAACAGAAATTTGATTACTGGAAGCTAAAAGTCCAGATCAGGATCTCAACAGTGTTGATTCCTTTGTTGTGGTTAATAGAGAGTGTTCTTGGGTCTTTGGTGATCTTCACATGGCTCACTCTTCCCCCCTGTAGAAATAGATTATCTGTGTATTTTATGACTCGGATGTGATTAGATTTAGAACCCACCCTACTCAACTATGGTCTAATTAGCATACCAAAAAACCCAAGATCATGTCCACTGATAACACTCATGCTCATTGCCATCAAGTCAGTTGTGACTCATCGGGAACCTACAGGGCAGAGTACAGCGTCCTTGGGTTTCCGGGCCTATAAGTCTTTAAGGGAGCCCAAAGACTCATCCTTCTCCAGAGGAACTGCGGATCTTGTGGTTAGCAGCTCAATAGGAAACCACAATGCCACCAGGGTTCCTTAAGCACTGACATAGGGAAAAGAATTCCAACACATCTTTCGAGAAACACAATTCAATCCATAACAAGTGAAAATATAAAAGCAAAACAAAACTTCTTGGTGGCACTTGAGCAACATGTCCCCTCTTTCTATTGCTATCAGGCTGTATGTGCCACTTGTCAATTCAAAAAGCTGTTAGCCAACACAGATCGAGTGCTGCCATTTCAATTCAGGACATCAGCACAGACGAATGATGAATCACAGGCCAGAACACGTGATCCAAGGCCCTCACCCGACAAACAAACCTCTCCAAGCTCCTATCTGCTGGCCTTGTTGTGGGGCAGCAGCTTGTCCTTTTTATTTTTGTTTTAATGCTTTCTTTTTTTTTTTTAATGAACTGCTTCTCTGCACTCCCTCTTTCCCTTCTCCCCTGTTCTATGAACCTTGTCAAAAACAAATAAGAGTGATAGTAAAAACGGCAGGAGGGCATCCCCAAAATAAGGACAAATATCAAGGGTTGTTGGGAAGTAGACTGTGCTTGTCATGGTCCATTAATATGTGCTATTAATTTCTCCCCCTCATTTTATTTTATTTAGGAATATAGAAATCTCACATATAACTTTCTAGAGTTCCATCATTTGGAGTCTGGGTGCAACTTGGGGGCTTGGAGCGTGTGAGAAATGATGGTGGAAACCCGTGTGGACATAGAAGGAAAGCGGCTTTAAACAGCAGCCAGTTGGGAAGAGTTCCTGGGACGGCCAAATGTGCTTTACAGATCCCAGTAGACGGGGCAAGTCAAAGGAAACAGAGACCAGGAAACTGAGAGGACTGGAACAGATAGTTGGAAGCTGCAAGTTGCTAAGTTGGACCAGAGTGATGGTCTGTGTACAGGCAGGACAAAGGGGTTGGAGAAACCTGGCACTGAGGAGAAAACTCGTCAAACTGAAAGGATCCTGGCTGAGGTCCTGAGCGCTGGGCTTCAGGTGCAGAGGATGCTGCTCTAATCTGGGTCTTGGCCAATGGAGTTGAACCATTGTGGCAGGCAGACCAGTCCATGTCATTAAAACTGGAAAGAAATTTTAGACAAAAGTAACTAGGACGAACCCTTGTTTCTATTGAATAACAATTTTAAAAAATGTGACTGGCCTGAGTTTGTCTCAATAGATCAACTCATGATTTGCCATAAGATAGTACTTGAGTCGAGGTCCAATATCCATCTGTAACCTTAATTCTTAACATATAGATATGAGTACATAGTTCTATTCCCCTCTTGTTTTATACATATATTTACATATGTACATGCCTGTATCTAGGCCTCTATAAATGTCCTTTGCCTCCTGGTTCTTTCCTCTATTTCCTTTTACCTTCCTCTTGTTCCACCATTATGTTCAGCCTTCATTCGGGTTTAGTAATTCTTCACTGCTACATTGCCCTTGATTAAGCCCCACTAGGCATCCTACAACCTTCATTCCATTGATTTTAGTTCACTTGTTGTTCCCCTGTCCTTGGGTTGGGTTCCCCCACTCCCTTCCTTTCTCCTACTTCCCCATCTCCCGAACCCGTCTCCGGAAACATTAGTCCCATTCTTTTTATCTCCAAATTATTTATCCTGCCTATCTTATCTAGATAGACATGCAGATACATTAATAAGTGTAAAAAACAGGCAAAGCCAAATAAAGCAACAAAGGAAGTCAAAACCAACTAAACAATGACAACAACAACAAAAAAACAGAAACAAAATAACAATAACAAAAAGAAAGCCACTGACAAAAAATGGAAAAACCTATAAATAGTTCAAGGTCTATTTGTTGACCTTTACAAGTGTCTTCCAGTCAGTGGAGTGCTACACTGTCTCCAAAGTCTATTTTTGGTATTCCCCAGGGATTTCATCACTCTGCTTCCCATGCTGCTCTGCTGCTTGCCGTCAGTGCCTTGCCCTAGAGTAGAGGAGGTCTTTCAATGGAATATCATTCTTTCTTTAAAAACTCAGATCATATTATACTTAAAAATAGATAGGAGAAAGATAATTTGCTTTATGAAAAGATACACTTTTGGAACTAGACATAATCTAATCTGGTATTTCCCAAAATGTAGTCTGTAAGGATTCAAGTAAATATGACAAGTGGTTGTGGAGGCATAATGTACATGTGGGAGTTACATAATCTGGTGTCAATGTGAGATTATTAAGAATGAAGGGGTGGAGTTTAGCCTTTCAACCAGATCACAGCTTGATGACCTTATTTGGAGGCACAACAGAGATAAATAGCTCAGTGGAAGTCAGACACACTCTCTCTGTGAGACATTCCTGTTGACAGGTCAGATGGAGCTACACTGATGTAGCCAGAGCCTTGAAGCTGCAGGAGCCACATGGAAACCCACGCCAGCACTGAGATGCTTCCACCACCACTGGCTCCACAAGAATTTTCACCCACTGGCCTATAATCTTCCTTCATTCGGTGCCAATGCATGTGTTGCGTGAGTCTGAAGAGTTTATAAGCTGATATCAGACATATAGGCTAATATTGGACTTATGAACTTGATCTGGACTGGGCTGGGATGTTTTCTTAACGTACAATTGCTCTTTGATATAAAGTTCTCTTTATATCACTTACACACATCTGAGTGCCTCTGAATTTGTTTCACTAGTCTACCTGGACTAACACAGCAAGTTAGCATATCAAAGTCTCTGAGAAGTCTGGCCTAAGAAGGAAAACAAAACAAAACCAACAAGTGAATAAGCAAACAAACAAACAAATCACCCTAAGTTTGTTTAACCTAAGTGTTAGCCAAATTTATTAGCCAATAAACAGTTTTATTGGGATAACAACTTGGGAGACACAGAACTCTTTCTTCATTGATTTGTTTGTTTGTTTTCCTTCTTTGGTCAAGTCTTTTCTCCTCCCTTTCTTCCTTTGCTATTTTATGTTGGTCTTTCTTAGAAAGAAGCTGAGACCAACAGGGTTGACATGATCTGAGATCATGTTGCTCAAGAGAGACAAAGCTGAGTTTGGAGATATGTTCTGGCTTCTTTCCATTTCATGCCTATGGCATTATGACTGTGACTCACGCAATGTGAAGAAGGTGACCCAAACACTGATAAAGAATCGTCTTCCTGGGGTGAACCACATTCCGGGGGACTAACCTGACTTAGCCCAGCAGCCAAGTTCTCAAGGCAGAGGGCTGGCAACCTTGAAAGTATGACGCAGAGCGGTTCATGAGACAGAATGTTGAGGAAGCACTACAGCCTCGGGCTTAATAAAGGATTCCGGAAGAATCAAGCAGGTGGATAGAGGATGATGGTGAAGAACCAATTTGGCATACAAGGCATAGAGGACTGACTGGCAAATTGCCATCACTCAAGTGATGTGTCCACTGGGGAGATGTCTCAGCCACCAGGCTGGGCTGCCAGATAAGGAGAATGGACAGGAAGTCTAGAATAGACAAGCAAGGCTCCACCGGGAGGAAGTTAGGGTCAGATCTGCCCTACATCTGCCCTATAGCACTAGTCCAGGTAACTCAGAGAACAGGGCCGTGTATAAATTTTAGGCCTAGGCAGCAGAGGTTCATTCCTGGAAGCACTGGGTCCCAGGACCAATTTGCCAAAATGAGACAGGGACAATAGTCCAGCAGCTGTTTCACCCTGAGTCTAAGGGGACAATTATTCTGATCATGGAGCTGAGTCTACTTTGATAGTCACCGTCTAAAGTACCAAGAGATTGCCGTTCCTTGCCCTACTGGTACAATGGATAGAGAAACCATTGTCCCCTCACATACCCCAGCAGGCCCATCTTAAATGATCTCCTTTGAGGGCCTGTGTTCCTATTGCAAAACAACTGCTACTTTCATGTGCTATTCTCCACTGCTTTTTGTTTGTTTACTTATTCATTTGACAAATTGTTATTGACTGTGATAACATGTTTGGGCACCATGTCAGGTGACTGACATGGTGACTCCTTGGGTCTAACAGTCTAGATTTTAATTGAATGGCTCATAAAATTAAAGGGAAAAGCTGCTGTGCTGACACGCACTATGAAAGGGAAGGACCCAGTGCTTTGGAGTTTCTAACGGGGGAAGATGGCCTGGTTAGGGAAGTTAACAGGAGGCCCTGGGAGGCACAAATGGTTAAGTACTCTGTTACTAATGGAAAGCTTGACAGCTTGAATCCATCCAGGGGAACCTTGGGAGAAAGGTCTACAGAGCTACTTCTAAAAGACCTCCACCATTGAGAACAGTGGGGCCCGTTCTGCTCTAAAACACATAAGATTACCATATGTCAGAATCAATCCAAGACAAGTGTTTATTATTATGATTACTGGGGAGAAGTTATCCAGGTGAAGAGGGGAAGGCAGCACGTGCTCAG
Organism: Echinops telfairi; assembly: GCF_000313985.2. NCBI lineage: Eukaryota > Metazoa > Chordata > Mammalia > Afrosoricida > Tenrecidae > Echinops > Echinops telfairi. The sequence goes on from NW_022103900.1 coordinate 50,649,167, forward strand.
CTTGCTGCTGAAAGAAGTCATAATGTGTACAAGTGATTAGCAGATGGGTGGCAGCACTGAAGTGCTGATAGCAAGATGGGTTGGTGCAAGAAATGTCAGGAAAGGTCAGTAGAATTGAACTATGCTGGCATTTGAGATCAGATGAAAGAATTTTGTCTTTATGCTATGAGAAATGGAAAGCTATTGAAGTGATTGTGCAAGGGCAAAGTATGACTACATCAATGAGTGTGCACATGCTGACTTTTTATTAGGGAAAATTTCAACTATACAAAAAGGTATAAACAATAGTAAAATATTCCATTGTAATCCGCATTCTTCCTATTTTGTTTGATCTTTATATGGTCTGTTATGCTTTCAGGAGTATTTTTAAGTAAACCCCAAACACCATTATCATTTTCTCTAGAAAAGATTCAGTATGCCTCTTCAACTGATAAGGATATTTTCAGATTGGTGTTTCCAAATAACTCCTTTACCTACATTATAAAGAAAGGATTGGGTGGGTGGCATCCAAAGTGGATATTGGTAAACTCGTTGGTTCAGGCAAGAGGGGAAGTTAACTTAGACGTTGGTGGCAGTTGCCATGATGAAGATGACCAGGTCCATTTCTGGAACATCTAAGAAGTACAGCCAACAGGATGCGGTGGTAGATGAGACGTTCGGGTTGGAGAAGTGAGAAGTGCCTAGCTTGGCATCAGGTTGGACTCCACTAAGAGAAAGAATCTTGGAAGAGAATTAGACTTGGGTGGATTTTAGATGTGCTGATTATGAGTTACCTGGGAAACCTCTCAGACGTGCTGTTTAGTAAGCTGGTGATTATATAGACCCTATATGATTATATAGGCTTGGAGGGAATGCTAAAGTCTATGCTTAAGGTGCATATGTGTGAGTTATCTACAAGGAGATGTTAACTGAGGCCAAAAAAGAAGTAGACAAAGAAGAAAAGTTCAGAAACTCAAATCCCAGGGGGAATTTTTTTCCAAACACTAAAGAAATCCTCAGTGGAACAGAGCAGTTGGCAGCAATCAACTCCCTGCTCAGCTCAGAATGCAGGACAGTGGTCCAGTGCCGGTGGGTCCCATCTCACTTTACCCACTAAGGAGCACACATCACACTCTTACTTAGCACCTTCCAACTAGACCAAACTCACTGCCCTCCAGTTGATTCTGACTCTGGGCAACTGTACAAGGCAGAGCAGAACTGTCCCTGTGCAGTTTCAACACTCTGCAACTTTAGGAGAGTAGAAATCTTTAGCAGAGCATCTGGTGGTTTTGAACTGCTGACCTTCCAATTAATAGCCCAACCCACAATGCACTATGCCAGCAGAGCTCCTTGTTGTTGTTAGGTGCTATGCCCAACAGAACAAAACACTACCCAGACCTACACCATGCCCCAAATGGCTGTTTGTGTCCATTGTGGTAGCCAATGAGTCAATCATCTTGTTAAAAATTGTCCTCCCATCGGTAGACAACTGGACACCCCCTTACTGAGGGGTTGTGGGAAGGAGATGAGCCAGTCAGGGTGCAGGGTAGCAACAATGAAACATATAACTTTCCTCTAGTTCTCAAATGCTTCCTCGCCCACCCCACCCCCAATATCATGATCCCAATTCTACCTTATAAATCTGGCTAGACCAGAGGATGTACATTGGTACAGATAGCAACTGGAAACACAGGGAATCCAGGATAGATGACTCCTTCAGGACCAGTGGTGAGAGTGGCGATGCCAGTAGAGTGGAGGGAATGGGAACTAGAAAGGGGAAACTGATGACAAGAATCTGTGTATAACCTCCTCCCTGGGGGATGGACAGCAGAGAAGTGGGTGAGGGGAGACGTTGGACAGTGTAAGATATGACAAAATAATAATTTATGAATTATGAAAGGTTCATGAGGGAGGGGGAGTGGGGAGGGAGGGGGAAAATGAGGAGCTGATATCAAGGGCTCAAGTAGAAAGCAAATGTTTTGAGAATGATGATGGTAACAAATGTACAAATGTGCTTGACACAATGCATGTTTGTATGGATTGTGATAAGAATTGTATGAGCCCCCAATAAAATGATTAAAATAAATCATCTTCTTTTTGTTGCCCTTTACCAAGGGCAACAAAACTATACCAACAGGATGATATTTTCCAGGGACTGGTCTCTCTGGACATGTCTGAAGTACATGAAAACACAGTCTTGCCTTCCTTGCTCCTAAAGAGTACTCTGGCCGCATTTCTTCCAAGACAGATTTGTTTATTCTTTTGGCAGTCCATGGTACTTTCAAGACTGTTCATCAGCACCATCATTCAAATATATCAATTCTTTTTTAATTGTCCTTATTTAATGTCCAACTATTCTATTCCTGAATTGAGAGATATTTTTAACACATTTTTTCTTTTGAAATCATTTTACTGGGGGCTCTCACCACAATCCATACATGCATCCATTGTATCAAGCACATTTGTACATATGTTTCCATCATCATTTTCAAAATATTTTTTTCTACTTGAATCCTTAGTATCAGCTCATTTCCCTGCCTCCCTCCCCCATCTTCTCCCCCTCATGGACCCTTGATATATTATTATTATTTTCATATCTTTCATCATCCACTGTCTCATCTGTGCCCACTTTTCTGTGGTTCATCCTCCTGAGGGGCTGGAATTATATATCAATCATTGTGATCGGTTATCCTTTCCCCCTACCTTTCCTTTCCCCCCTATCTTCCTCTTACCCTCCTGGTATCCCTACTCTCCTATTGGTCCTGGGGGGCTTATCTGTCCTGAATTCCCTGTTTCCAGTTCCTATCTGTACCAGTGTACATCCTCTGGCCTAGCCAGATTTGTAAGTTAGAATTCAGGTTATGATTGTGTGTGTGTGTGTGGCAGGGGAAAGCATTAAACTACAGAAAAGTTGTATATTTCACCAGTGCTATACTGCGCCCTGACTGGCTTGTCTCTTCCTTTTGACCCCTCTGTAAGGGGAAGTCCTATTGTCTACAGATGGCTTTGGGTCTCCACTCTGACTTCCCCCTCAATCAAATAGATAAGATTTTTTGTTCTGGGTCTTTCATGCTTGATACTTGATCCCATTGACACCTCATGATTACACAGGCTGCAGTGCTTTTTCCATGTGGACCTTGTTACTTCTCAGCTAGATGGCTGTTTGTTTATCTTCAAGCCTTTAAGACACCAGATACTATATCTTTTGATAGCCAGGTGCCATCATCTTTCATCACCACATTTGCTTATGCATCCGTTTTGTCTTCAGCAATCCTGTTGGGAAGGTGAGCATCACAGACTGTTAGGTTCTTAAAACAAAATGTTCTTGTATTGAGGGAATACTTGAGTGGAGGCCCAATGTCCATCTGCTGCCTTAATACTTAACATATAAGCAAATGCACATCGATTTATTTCCCCATCCTCATATATATATTACATTTGTACATGCCTGTATTTAGACCTCTATAAATACCCTTTGCCTCCTAGTTCTTTCCTTTATTTCCTTTTATTTTCCTCTTGTCCCATGATCATGTTCAGCCTTAATTTGGGTTTCAGTAATTCCTCTAGGCTACATTTCCCTTGATCAAGCCCTACTAGGCATCCTACACCCTCCTCACCATCAACTTTAGATCATTTGTTGGTCCCTTGTCCACAGGTTTGTTGAGACCCACTTCCTTTCCCCCCTCCCCCGTCCCTCTCCCATGTCCCCCAAGAACCATCAGTCCCATTATTTTCCCCTCTAGATTGTTTATCCTGCCTATCTTATCTAGATAGACATACAGAGATAATACTATGTACAAAAAACAAGACAGAGCAAAACAAATTAACAAAAGAAAATGAAACAAAACAACAACAACAAAACAACCACAGAAAAAGAAAAGCCTATAAATAGTTCAAGGTCTGTTTGTTGACCTTTAGGAATGTTTTCTGGTCTAGTATGATGGGGTGCCATGCCCTGGCCCCACAGTTTACTTTTGGTATTCCCTGGGGACTTTGTTGCTCTGCTCCCCTTGCTGTCCTGTTGGACACCTTAGTGTTTTGCTTCAGTATGGTGGGGTCAGATAGGGCGCAGTTTCCACACTGTGTCTCCAGTGTTGTCCCTGGTAGTGCTATGGGTCAGTGAGGGACATCGTGTCGCTAGTGGGGCCGACCCTATGGTCGTCTCTGTGCATTTGATCCTCTGAGCAGGAGTCTTGCCTCGGGGCTTGGCAGGCCAGGATGTGTTCCACTCTCTCTCCTTCCCTCCTAGTTGGGTCCTGTGTGCTCTGATCAGCACTGTCCAACTTTCATGTGCATATGAGGTGATTGGAAATACCACAGCTTGAGTCAGGTATCCCTTAGTCCTCAAACTAACCTTAATCCTTGTTTTTCAACACTTTTAAGAAGTCGTGTACAGCAGATTTACTCTATGCAATGCATCATTTGACCTCATGAGTGCGCTTCCATGAGCACTGATTGTAGATCCAAGCCAGAGGAAATCCTTGACAATTTCAGTCTGTTCTCCATTTATCACAATTTTGCCTGCGGTTCCATTGTAAGGATTTTGGTTTTCTTCACATTGAGTTGTAATTCACATTGAAGGTTGCAATCTTTAAACTTTTTTATCAGCAAGTGTTGAAGGTCCTCTTCACTTTCAGCAAGTAAGGTTGTGTCATACACAATAATGCAGGTTGTTAATAAGTGTTCCTGATGACAAATTCTCCTTCATATAATCCAGTTTCACCTATTATTCACTTGGCATACTGATTGAATGCAAATGGTGAAAATTTACCTTTCTTAGTTTTAAACCATGGGATGTTCCCTTGTTCTGTTTGCACAATCGCTCCTTGATCATCTACAGATTCCTCATGAACATAATAAAGTGTTCTGAAATTCCCATTCTTCTCATGGATATCCATGATTTATAATGGTGCACACAGCTGAATGCCTTGCATAGCCAATAAAACACCTAGGGCTCTGTAAGACTCTGTAAGACCCTGAAATCCATAGTATCTAGTACAATGAACTAAACTAAGCTAAATATGCACCATCTGAGAACTGAGATCTAGTTCCGCCTTCAAAAGAAGAGAACTTGTGAACTCAGACAAAGAGCTCATGCAGGGTTCCTGCTATTTAAAATTATCAGGTCTCTGGGCCACTTGTAGAATCCCCCTCTCTACCCACTTAGCCACCCAATGCTTAGGGAGATAGAGCCAAATGGAATACAATTGACAATTGGAATATCTATACCACTGCCCCTTTTCATTAGCATAGATAGAAAGTCCTCTTCTTGGTTTCAATTTTTCCCCCCAGAGATATTGTTAATGGCCTCTTAAGTCAGAATTTACCTGCAGAATGCCTCAGCAATGTTTATCTGTTTCCTCCATGAGCTCAGGCCTATGTGATTGATTCCCATTATTTTAACCAGATATGGGAGGAAAGATACAAATGGGTCTAGAAGGATGGAAATGACTCTTCAACAAAGAATTCATGGAGATGTCATTATTCATTGTCACAGCACCAGCAACAGAGTGAGACAAGACCAAGTGGGACAGATGAGAGAAAAGTGAAAAGACATTGTTGAGAAGCAATAGTCATGGCATATCACAGTGGGTGCAATGCAGACAAAAGAAATGGGCAATAGGCCACAGATCAGTGAGGGAAGCTGACATCCACTTGAAAGTTCTCTATGCATATATCATAAACTAGAGATTCCAGAATGATAAATTTCCTATTTGTATGCTCAGATAAAGGACAGGTGTTGTAATGTGGAGTCCCAAAATAGTGATAAGTTCAAGACCACGACTATTTACTTTGGGGAAGTATTTGTATCCATGAATTTGCATGGTATCAAGAACCTAGACGTTCTCAAATAATTACGGAGTTTATGAAGACATGGTACACTGGAAGCTTCCTCACCCTCACTCCTGCTCAGCTTCTCTTCCCTGGGTGCCTGCTCCCTAGGCAGACACAAAGCACCTGCCTTGGCTTAACCATTCTTGTCATGTGGTCTTCTGCTCCACTACTGTTAACCTTCTCTGGAACAAGATTAGTGTGTTTAAATGGTAACATGTAAAAGTGTTGATTTATTAAATGCCAGTAGTAGAGTCTGGTGATTGATATAGAGAGCTATTGAGTCATCATGGACTCATGGTAACAGTAGATGCAATAAAGTTCAAAGTTGCTTGGTCTGGCACCATCCTTATTTCCTGCTCCTTTGCTGAGGCTCTGAGGCCAATCCATCTCGCTTGCTTTGGTAGGTTTTCTACTTCATCAAAATGTCCTCCTCTTGTGAAGGCTTCCTCCTGGTGATATGTCCAAAGCAAGAGTGTAGGATAACATATTGCTGTGATCAAAATGATTTTATTTAATTGGCTAATATTCCCCCAACTTGAAAATTTACTGGTTTAAAGCTTTTCATTATTAATCAGGTGAAAGTTTACAAAGTAGGCCATGAGTTTTACATTCAATAATTCATACACACCTTGCTTTAACCCATTCATTGCAATCCTCAATGAACTGTCACCTATCCCACTTCCTCCCTGTGTTTCTTGTTTTCATTCATTCTTCCTTCCCAACCCTGTGAACTTTGTCCCTCAGTAAATGACATACATTTGATTGCAAATGGTTGATTATAACATGTGTGTTTCAGATTTGAAAGATGACCAATGGCTACAAACTAGGAGCTTCCACTAGTCTCCAACTGACCAATAAGCGTGATCTCATCTATGACTTTATGCTTCAGTCCACCTTTCCCCCTATTTCATCCAAAAGCCTCTAATGTGATTCTTTTCAGAAGAGTTGGCAGTGGGCAGGACACCATCTAGTTCTTCTGGTCTCAGGATTGTAGACATGTTTATGTGATACATTAGACTGTTGGATTGCTTCCATGTGTCTTCTGATTTTTATCTCTTTTCTTTCCTCCGGGCAAGGACAGACCAATAGTTTCACCTTCGGTGGCCTTTTAGGAACTTTTAAGACTCTAGTTATTGCTTGCCAAAGTAGGGTGCAGAGCACTGTCAATGTGAACTATGGCTATGGTTCTGAGCCCCCCACCCCCAGGTCCATCAACTTATTCCTTTAGTGTGTTTGGTTCTGTCTAAGAATTTTTCATAACCCTATCCCTTGTATGCTCCATTCCATTCATGGATATATTTGCAACAATGGTAAATATACATATATAATATCCTCTGTCCAACCTATATATATATCTACACTTGCTCAACTTGCTCCGTGTGTGTCTCTCCACGCATTTACTAGCACATCACAGTCATTGTAGGATTTTGTATGTAACAGCAGCAACCTTGAACATTTACAGATCTTAAGTGTCTTCTCCAGTCTCCATAATTTTTTTGCCAATCTCTCTCTTATCCTATATTCTCTTCTGCTTCGCCCAAATTAATACTGACCTACTTTCTAGCCAGTGACTTTGCTTACCTCTGTTCCCTCTCACCCCTGGTAACCATCAAAGACAGTTGCTGTCAAATCAACTTGAACTCCTGGAGACCTTACATACAACAGAATGAAATGCTACTTGGTTCTGCATCATCCTCAATTTTTAGGCCATTTTTGGGCAACTTTGCCACTCCATCTCACTGAGGGTCTCGCTTACCTGTGTAGGTCTTATAATTCACCAAAGATGCTGTTCTCCAATGAAGATGTGTTCCTCAGTGTGAAAACATCTTATTTGACTTTTTACAGTAGTGATCTTTTGTCCTTTTGTGATTGCTAATTTTACTTAGGATAAAGTCCTCTAGGTTAATTCATATCATGAGATGTTTCAAAGATTCGCTGGCATTCTTTCACATTGTGTAGATGTGTGGATGGATCAAAGTTGTGATAGTTAGGTTTATTGTGTCAACTAGGCCAATAGGAACATGTGGGCAGTTTGATGAGGTTGCAGCTTGATTGGAGGGTAACCAAGATAAAGGAAGACTGCTGGCAGACTATATTTCTCTTGCTCCCTGGTGATTGGACCGGCATGCTGCTGCGTTAGCTCTCTGCCTCAACCTGTTTGCTATACTACCTGTGGGACAAGCCAAGCCATGGATCATGTTGCTAGAGCTTGAGGCTCCTTCAAGACCTGTTTTGCCAAACAGCTGGTACGTACATCACTTGAACTTGAGGTTGGTGAATCCTGTCACTATGCACCACATAAGTTTGAGATCCCATCAGGATCTACTTCACTAAGCTCCCAAGCTACTGACTATTGCTGATCCACTCTGATGTCTGCTGCCTACGGGCGGACTCTGCCTGCCTTGCCTGAGGGAAGTCTCCACTATCTGCTTGGACCTTGGACCAGGCAGCTCACATGAGTTGAAAGACTTCCAGGATATTAACTGTTCCATGAAAGTGAGTTGAACTGAGCCCTCTGTACTGCTGAGTGGACTAATTAGCTGTTATATTCCTTCTTGCTGTATAAATCTATCCTCTTATATTTATATATATATAATCATAAGTGTCCTGGGTTTGAGAATTCTGCCTAACACAAAAGTTTATCTATTTTTCCTTTGATGGCCATGTATGCATTTTTATTCTTTTGCTATTGTGAGCAGTACTTAAATTAACATAGGTGTGTAAATATCTATGTGTGCCATGACTCGTTTTTCTCTAGGATGTATGTGTCCTCCCAAATAGTGGATTTATGGCTCATAGGATATGTCTATTCCAATCTTTTGGAGGAAGTATCTTTTAGCTCATTTTTGGATGTGAGTCACAGTGTTTCTTCCTAATCTTCTTCAGTCTAGAAGCTCTCGGAAACCCACCCCCATAACAAAAGCCACCACAGTGTGACAAGCTGAGAGGACCCTCCTACTCTTCCAGCAACAAAGCAAACAAAAAGAACTCCTTGAAGTGCATTTCTGCTGTGCTTTACATTACGACATTTAAACAATCACCTTACTGTGCATCACGGGTTATTTGATTACTTCTCACCTCTCTGAGGTTTAGGTAAACTCCCTGAGGACAGGGACCAAGTAGCTTTTCTTTAGATTCATAGATCTTACTGTAACTCCTGACTTGAATTTGCAGCTCACTAAACACTTTTGAATAAAGGAGATACCAAAAAAGGAAACCCCTAGTTTAATCATTTTACCTCTCATTCTATTTGGGACCATCTCACAAATGAAATCCCTAAGATCCTATAGAAATGATTCAATCCCATCCTCTTAATTCGCAGAAGTGAAACGAAAGCCGACAGAGACTAGTTCTGGGTGACCTAAGTGTGGGAATCCCTTACCTTATTGACAGAGTCCCTGCTAACGAAATATTTAGAAGTTTGTGTCCATCCTCAGGTGCCTCCACAGGAAGTCCTGGAAGTCTACTTCTGAAAGGTCAGCCACTAAAAAGCAGCTGACCTACCGGAAGTCGCCATGAGTTGCGATTGACTCAATGGCTCCTGGCAAATATTGTCTCGGTAATAGCAGCTTTGCTAATACAGAAAAGCAAGCACCTTGATGCTGCTGCCTTCACGTAGTCGTCAGAGTTTCCCGCTAGACCGCAAACTGAGCAATGAGTGAGCTGCCTTACCGGGAACCATCCTCAAGTTCCAGACCGACAGAGTGTCTATAGAGACCTGAAGGTCTGGACAGACCATGCGGGGTTACAGGGTCTGTCAACATCACTAGTTAGTAACAGAGACCGCTACTAGTTAGAGGCAGAGATGGACCAGACCCAAGTCAGGCTCCTCTACTTTCAAATAACCTTTGGCCAACACCTGAAGAATGTTTACATTCTCCTCTTCAAAGTTTCTCCAGAAGCTACTGCCCGGAAGAACACTTGTGCCGATTCCTTTACTTACCTGTGTACCAGCGAATCCCTCTTGTAGACCTGCAATAAACTTTCCTGCTCGAGGCAGCTGCCATTCATAGCACCATGGTGTGTGTGCCCTTGAGACCTGACCATCTCATTTCCCCCCAGGACGTCTAGATGGAGATTTTCTGCCTTTCTCCCCTGCCAGTGTGAACTTCATTTCTGTTGTCCTCCACTTTTCTCCACTGCTGTAATTATGCGATTTCCAGCAGAGCTGGTCTGCTGCCCAGCACAGCATGGGATTCATTTCGGTGACACACAGATGTCGGGCAACTAAGGATTTTCAAAGTCGAGTTTCAAATGCTGTAATGAGTCTTCTCCCAAGTCCTCTCGCTAAGTTGCCCCAGGTCTAGGCGTTCTCATCCAGTAAGTGGGAATTTCAGAAGTATTTTCCTTGGCTTCTCCTGGAAATCATGAGGTTTGAATTGCCAGGGAAAATTTGGGGAGAAATGAGGTCACTTTGAGACAAGGACAGCTTGCCAGCTCTGCCCAGGAAGCCTCTCTTCGCTGAGATCATGGATTATTTCCTCACCAGGGTCAGTGGCTCTTCTTTTAAGAGATGACTTCTTCTGGGCAGACATCCTCCTTCACACAGAGGAGGAGGACTGGGACTGTCAGGTAGAGTAAGTTTGGGGGGCTTAGGGAGTCTGCTGTGATCTGTCTGAAGGTGATTTTTGTGCTGGAGTTACATGAATCACTCCTCTACAGACAGCAGAATCCAAAAGTAAACTCAGGATAAAGAGTGTCTATAAATTAAAAATACCCAAGGGACTAGCATATCTATGTGGATTGTCTCCACTAACATTGCAGTAGGATGCCATAAGTTTAGTTTTTAATTATTCCAATAAGACATTGAGTCTTTATTCGTGGTACATTCTCTTACTCTGTAAAAATAACTCTTCAGTAAAAGAATGTCAATGTGGTTAATCTAGCTGGACTTGGCTTGTTAGTGCCAATGATAATAGTACTAGATTAATCAGGCCAAGGCCAGCTGATCGATTCCTTTGTCCTAGTCCATGTGCAAAGGCAGTGCCTTTTAGCGTTCCTACAAGTGCATGCCCAGGCCACAGGGAGGGTAGATAGAGGAAAGAAAAAGAAGGGAAACTTGAGATTGTAAATGTATTGTAGATAATAAGATAAGGAGTCAAGACATATGTTGAAGAATTCTCCTCTGATATTGCTGTAAATGATGTTGCTTCTGAAGAATGTGATACCTCTGTTCTTTGTCACATTCCCCCTGCCCCCGGCCCAAATACTTTGTAAAATGATCTACCAAATCGGTCAGAAGCTTACATTGCACACTTAATAAAGGAGATCACATTAAATCATTCACACGGTCATTCTGTTAAACACTTTTTGATCACCAACTATGTTCAAAGCACACTGCATTAGGCCCTATGACTATGATGGTGAACATGATAAATGCCTGGCCTAATTGAGCTTCTGAGCTTCTGGGAGGAGCTAGAAACATACATGGAAATATATATATAGTAACTTCAGGCTGTGGTAAATGCTAGAAGCACAATAAAGTATGAGTATGAAATAGAGAGTAACTTGATTCAGTTCAGAGGAAATATCTCAACTTTATCCTAGACATTAACCTACACATGAATGATGTGGAGAAAGCAAGCCAATAAAAATCAGGGGGAAAGAAGTTGTATTAGTAATAAAATTCTGAGAACCTGCCTTACAGAAGGTTATGGATGATAAAACCGAAAACCCAACCCATTGCTATCTAATTGATGCCAAATCACAGCAATGCGACAGGACAGGGTGGTGGCCTCTGTCAGAGTCTGCTTCTGTGACTCATGAAACAAGCAGAGAGCCTAGTCTTTCTCCAAAGAAGTGGCCGGTGGTTTCGAACTGCTGGTCTTATGGTCAGCAGGCCAATGTGTAACCACTGCAACGCCATGGCTCCCTACGGATGATAGTGAAAACCCAAAGTCCACATGCAGAGTGCCCACGTGGACTAAGTTGCCACTGAATTTCCTCGGATCATTGACCAGGGACATGAATAGCCTTGCCCTCAGACAGAGTACATCAGAAAGTGAATCAGTGCAGATAGTTAGGTTTATTTTAACATCTTATCATTTGTTTTCCCTTTTGTCCCATTTTATATTTGTTCTAGTGTTAGGAATTTCTTCTGTCTTTTGGGTTGAGGTTTTTCTATGTTTTATTTTGTATTGTTGCTGGGTTTTAGTTTGCTTGTTTCTTTGTTAAGATTTTCTCTATAGGAAAACTAGGATAAGTCAATTTATAGAGACAATAACTAGAATAATAGTTTCTCAGGGTTATGGCAAGGGATGGTGGGGCAAAGTGGGGCTGGCTAATAATAATGAGTAAAAATTGAAGAAAATATTCTAGAATTGATTGTAATGACGAGTGCACAACTCTTTTAAACATATTCAAACTATTGAATTATCTGGTATGTGAATTATACGTCAATGAGACCGTTTTGAAAAAATTCAGGAGTAGATCTTGAAGGTAGAGACAAAAAGACTAAGAGCTTGCGTGCTGGAACATTGCGCAAGAGGAGGTGTGTGCAGGATATGAGGAAGAAGAGGGAGCCGGGGGTTAATCAGGCAGAGTCTGAAGACCATGGTAAAGAGGTTGCCTTTTATTGTATTTGCAAAACAAAATCATTATAAGCCATGGTTGCCAGACTCTAAAAAGCTGCCCACATCCCCCTCCATCGTTTTAAGTTCTTATATGCTCCTTAATAGGAGCCCCAGTGGTATGACCACATGACAACAGTTTGAAACTACCAACCGTTCCACGGGAGACAGCTGAGGCTCTCTCTTCCTGTAAAGATTTACAGTCTTAGAAGCCCACCGGGGTAGTTCTACTGTGCCCTAAGGTGTCACTATGAATTGATATAAACTTGAAGGTAGTGAGTGTGAGAGATTTTTTCACCATCTCCGGCAACACTGTATCAGCTTCTTGGCCAGAAGTGATAGCATGAGACTTAGGAGTCTCTAAACTAGCGACTCTCAACCTATGGGTTGCAACCCCTTTGGGGGTCGAAAAACCCTTTCACAGGAGTGGCCCCATTCATAACAGTAGCAAAATGACAGTTAGGAAGTAGCAACGAAAATAATGGTATGGTTGGGGGGGTCGGTACAACATGAGGAGCAGTGTGAAAGGGTCGCAGCAGGAGGGAGGTTGAGAACCACTGTCTAAATAAACAACAACAACAACAACAATAACAAGCCCTAAGTTGAAGCCCACTCGCTGTGGTGCCCTAGGCCAAGGTGGAATTGTTCCTGTGGGCTTCCTAAACTGTAATTCTTTCAGGGGGTAGAGTGCTTGCCTTTGCCCCCCAGTTATGGAGGACCGTTTTCTTAAGTTTTCCGTTGCATCCTGCTGCCATTTTGGACCAGTCGATTCTGTTGCAGGAGGCTGTCCCGTGCATGGCAGGTGTCTAGCAGCATCCCTGGCCTCTACCGCCTGGGTGCCAGCAGCACCTCCTCCACACAGCAAAGACAACCATCTCTATCTCCAAACGTCCCTGGAGGAAGGAAAGGGCTATAGGCTCTGGCTGAGCACCACTTACTAAAAGACAATGAAGCTTCTGCTTTGTATTCTCTCTTGAGTTATGCCCTTCAGCCAGCAACTATGCCGTGGGAATAATGAAGCCGCCCCAAGAGAGATGCCCAAGACCCAAAACGGAAGGCTCCCGCCAGAAGCCACGGGGTGAGTCACACGGGAGGTGGACCAGCCAGCCCAGTCAACCTTCAGACGACTGCAGCTCTGCCCAGCATCCTGAATGCAACCTCCTAAGAGCCAGAGCCAGGACCGCCCAGGTAGGTCGCTCCCAATTCATACCCTCAAACAGCCGAGAGGATGAAGTCTGTTTTTTCAAACTGCTAATGGTATGGGTACTTTGTCATGAAAGGATCAATAACGAAAACAGAGGGCTTATGAAGAAGAGAGATATCATCTAATTTGTATCTTCAGAGCCCTCTGGCTGCGGGTGTGGGAAATGGGCTAGAGAAGTTGGGTACCAATTAGGGTGGCCATCATTGTAATCTGAACAACAGATGATGGTGATCAAAACTAGAATTATGTCAGTGCTTCGAGTTGCTACTAGTTTATAGTCTGTACAAAAAGCATTATACTGTTCTGATATTATTTAGAAGAGAGTTTAGTTAATTTACCAGAATTAAAAAAATAAAAACCTGGCAAATGGATGGTGTCTAGAGCGTGAGCAGGAACTGTCGGATGCAGTACACAAACCGTATGGCCAGGTTGGCATGGTTACATTGAGAAGTTCTCAGATTGGAGCCAGTGTTGGGTATAGTATTGGATTGCATGTGGAGTATGAGAAAAATATGACTAGGTTGGAGCCAGAGCAATCAGTTAGCTGATGTTCCTATTCCCTGGCACAGGGAAGATGGAGGGGTGAGCTAGCTGGGAAGTGAAGGGCAATCAATAGTTCTGCTTGGTCATGCTAACTTTGAGATGCCTGGGAAACATCCGAAATGAGATGTCAAGTGAGGATTGAATTGATGAGCCTGGAGCTCAGGGGAGAAGTAAGCACTAGAAGTCTAGATTTGGGATTCGTCAGCACATAGATGCATTTAAACTCAGCAGAGGCCAGGCTGAGATTGTGTGAATAAGGAATAGAAGATGCTCAAAGTCTGAGTGAGCCCGAAAGCACACCAACAAACAGTCATTTGCAAGAGGAGGCGCCAGTAAATGGAAACCAGAGATTGGAGCAGTGAAAGCAGACGGAAGAGCAGAAGGTGTGAGTCTGAACGCTGAGAGTGTAAGAGTCTCCAAAGGATTGGGCGTCACACTGACCAAAGAGAGCAGTGTCATGTGTAATGGGAAATAGCATCTGAAATGTATCAGGAACCAAATAAGCCTTTGTCCAGGGATGGATGAATAAACAGGAGTAAACCCGCATATTGTCTTTGTGTTTGCTAGCCACAGTTCGAAATCCTTCCCATACATTAACTCACTTAATGCTAAAAATAAAGACGTGAAGTGGGCACCAGTACCGCCATCTGGAGGTGCAGAAAACCAACTCACTGCCATCGAGTCCCTTCTGACTCACAGCAACCCTATAGGACAGAATAGAACTGCCCCTCCGGGTTTCCAAGACAGTCACTCCTCAAGTTTGTAGAAAACCTGCTCTTTCTCCGGTGGAGTGGCTAGTGGTTTTGAACTGCTGACTTCATAGTTAATAGTTTCATGCAGAGCCCACTGCACTTCCAAGACTCCTCTAACAGGTTCGGAGAGGTTAAGTAATGTGTGCAAAGCCCCATAGCTGGTATTAGCAGTGTGAGGGTTTGGGCACAGCAATCTGAATCCACAGCCAATGCTCTTAACCTCTCTGCCATGCTTCCCGTAAATCAATGAATGAGAGAATAATGACTTTAAACACTTTCTATTTGGCTTTGGAATGCATTGAATTACTGGTAGACATCTAAATTATATTCTGCCCAGGCGGATTTTAAAATGCATTTCCTTCCCCTGAGCTTGCTCTAGCTAGGTGGCATCAGCAAGCCAACCGGGAAGAGATGGGCAGAATCAAGCTTTACATTAAAACAGTGCCATGCGTGTCTCTCAAGAACACTATCACTGCACTAGCAATGAAGTAGATTATAGCTCATTGACGGCTTCAAAGGTCAGATCCATTTGTTTTAAATGTTTATAGAACAATCTATTCTCAAGAGTTTTGGAGAGCATCCAAATGTCCATTTTCACACACACACACACACACACACACACACACACACACACACCAGCTGTGCTTTCTAGTTCCTTCTCATTGGTACCTTGGCATCTTCGATGCCCCATCTCATATCCTCTCTGCCCAGTTTTTTTTTTTTAGCACCAATTCTTATTGTGCTAATAAGTTGCACACAGTTATAGCCTGACAGCACCTTGCCCCATTACACCCTGTCTGTTGTGTCTTCCCAGGGATGGGCTACTGTATGTGGGAAGCTTCTGGAAGACCACTGAAGTATGCTGGCACATGCTGTCCTAAATGTTGCAAGAACATTGAAGTAGCCCCAAAGAGAGGCCCAGATGGCTCTTGTCAAAGGTCACATGAGTGAGCCACACTGGAGATGGACCCGACAGCCATAAGCCTCGTTCATATCGATTGACCAAGATCTTGACTCCGGCATCATAAGATACTTTGGAAGTATAAGGGAGTGGTCTTTGAGAAGGTGGGAACAGGAGCTAGTAGATAAATACTCTCTTTCCTGTCTCTGTGTTTCAAACAGTCTTCCAGAGGCTCCCAGAAGGCCTGAGCTGCAGTTGTCCATGGTATACCCTCAACAATATATCTTTGCCTTTTCCCGCCCATTTCATTCTTCCCAGGCCTTCACTTCCCCAACTAGACCAATGCACCAGACTCTCGTGTTCTAGTGAGCCAGAAAAATGTATGTAACTTATCTCCTCAGTTTCCTAGGTCTGCAGTAATGGTTCCGTGGTAGAAATCTCACACATCATGCAGAATGCCCAGGTTCTGTGCTCGGCAGATCCACCTGAAGCAGTCAACAGCTGTGTCATTGGAGGCATTTGAATTGATCAAAAAGTGTCAGCAGGGCTTCCAGACCAAAAGAGAGAAAGCCTGGCACGCTCCTTCCAAACATCCACCAGCGGAGACTCTCTGGAGCACTGTAGTCGAATCCTGTTGTGGGTGCGTGAGGGGCGGTTTCGATGGGGGCTAACAACAACCAGCTGACACAATAAGGCACCACAGATGGGTGACTTAAAAGAGCAAGGCTGTCTTTTCTCTCAGGGACGAAGACCAGAAGTCTGAAATGAATGTGATGGCAGGTCACACTTCCTCCAAAGGTCCTGGAGAAAGAATCTCTTCTTTGGTTCTTCCAGTTTTTCCTGATGGCTCCTCCTGGTGCCCCTTGACTTGTAACCGCTTAACTCCCACCTTGGCCTGTCTTCAGGTGGTCTCTTTCCCTCTACCCACCCCCACTCTCCCTATATATCTGCTCTTTGTCACCAAGAACTAGAGGGCACACCCTAATACAGTATGATCTCATCTCAATTTAACTAGTTACTTCTGCAAAGATTCTATTTCCCAATTAGGGCACATTCTGAGGTTCTAGGTAGATGCACATTTGGGGATAGAGGGGACATTATTCAACCTACTACAGATGTCATTCCCATTGTGTTTGCCTTTTACAAAAAGATTCTAAAGATGCTTAGCCTTAATCCAATATGACCTGGAGAGGATACATGCGTGTTTACCTAAAAATAGCTAATCCAAGTTAGAAAATCATTCCCCTTTCAGACCCCCTTTTACTTCCCACGTATATGCCCACCTAGACACACACACACAAAAAAAAAACAAAATGAAGAAGTCATGATCATGGAGCATGGAGACATTAAAAAAAAAACCAGCCTTGCCTGAAGTCAATATGGTGACCCCTGTCTTGGCCTGCCTCTTAGGAAATACTTAGCCCTCTGGTACATCCAATGAAAGGGAGGTTGAAGTTGTCCTGGGCAAACACTATTGATCTGCCTACCACTTTCTTTCCCCTCAATGGTCACATATTTCCCCCCATGCTTGTCTGTTTTTGACCTGTGACACCGTCTTAGATGTGGCATGCTTGCACCAAGTCTTCTTTTACTAATGTTGTGTATCCATCTTTCTTCTCAATCCCTAACAAGGGAAAATTTCCATAACACTATCTCCTTAATATTCCATCTGATTTCCAAGGACCCTAGAATGCAAGATACACCACATAACGTGGAAGAAGTGGTGCATCCAGCAGAGGAAGGCATGGCAAGATGGTAAAACACCTCTCCCATTATAGCAACACAGAAACCTGGGGCACAAGCTGCTATTGTTAGGTGCCAGCAAGTTGGTTCAAACTCATCGCAAGTCGATGCACAACAGAATGAAATATTGTCCTGTCCTGCACCATCCTCACAATTATTGTTACGTTTGAGCCCGTTGTTGCAGCCACTGTGTCAATCTATCATGTTGAAGGTCTTCCTCTTTTTCTCTGCCCTTCCACTTTACCAAGCCTGACACCCTTCCCCAGGGACTAGTCTCTCCTCATAGCATGTCACAGGCCATGAGGTGGAGTCTCAGCATCCTTACTTCTAAGGAACATTCTGGTGGTACTTCTTCCAAGACAGATGCTTGCTCTTTGGGGCAGTTCATAGTGCTTTCAATATTCTTCACCAGCACCATAATTCAAATATATCAATTTATGCTAGGAATACTGACTTAGAAGTCTCTTCTTCCCATGCCTCAACCCCCCAAAAAGAATCCTGTGGAGCACACGAGGCTCCCATGAGTCAAAAGCACTCAAGACACTGTCCTTGAGTTAACTCCAACTCACAAAGACCCTGTAGGACAAAGGAGAACTGCTTCTATGGGCTTCCAAGACTGCAAATCTTTACATTCACCACCGTCTAGCTGATGGCAACAGTGGATTTCTGAGACTGTCACTCTTATGGGGAGTAGAAAGCCTAGTCTTTTTCTCCCAAGCAGTGGCTGCTAGTTTTTGAACAGCTGAGCTTGTAGTTAGCAGCCCAATGCATAACCACCATGACACCAGGGCTCCTCTTAATGACAAGGATAATTCTTGGGTGGTACAAGGAGTTAATTATTAGCATTATTACTTTATCACATTTTAATCATTGTCCATTTCAAAATCACCAAGGCTTCTTGTTAACTGACCAGAGGTAGCAGTCTATAGGAATGGAAATAAGGAAAAACAAGATTTGTACCACCACAAGAATAAAATCTTCCTTCTTGACCTCCATTCTTAACTTCAGGTGCTTCCCAACTGCTAGAGCACTACCCAGAGAAATGATTCGACGTCAGGGCTTGTTATTTTGGCTGTTTTTTACCCCGTAGTCTTTCCTTGACAGCTCCCAGAAAAGAGATAGACATTTGTTTAATCAACTAGCCAGGGGAATTTTCTTTCGTAGCTTGTGCAGAACGGAGGAGTGGAAAGAATATAATCTTTTATGAAACCAGGAGAAATGGCACATTTCCCCTTAATTTTCACCGCATGCTTGGGGTGATGTTTGCATGAACACAGCAACGGGACATAAAAAAAAAGAAGCAACAGAGGAGCAATCCACTATTTCCTCAAACAGATTGCTGCAGTGACATTTGCTATGAGATAGAAATTATTTCTCAAGTCAAAAACAGAACAAGAAACAAAACAAAACCTCCTCTTTGAAAATAAAAGCAAGGAAAACCCTACACCAGTGGCATTTTCCTTCCCAGGAGAACATCTTGCTTTCATTTCCCCAGTCTGCCCTAGGTGTTAAGAGGAAGACCGTGGTGTCTGTAAGTCTTGCAAACCACGAACCGGTCCCAATTGCTGCAGAAATGGAAATGAGCATCTGAAGTTGATGGGATTGTCGTGCCTTGCAGAAACCACAGCTGATAGCTGAATGTATCTCTTCCCGGACAAAGAGCTGGGCTTGGAGGCAAGACTCTCCAAACGCCTCGCGTGCTTTTCCCTCGGCTGCTCGTGTACACCCTTGACAAGAACACATGCACGTGCTACTGAGGAGCCGCTTTGAGGGTTCCAACCTCAGCTGTCATCACCACGGTCAAACGCCGGACGAAGGAGCCTGCTCCAGCACTCCTTTCAAATGGCCGGCGAGAGCAATACACAGGTGTATCTGGTGTCCTTCCATTTTAATAGTGACAGCTGAGGGACCTGGGGCCATAAATTGTGATTTGCGGGTGAGGGACAAAGGAGAGACAAAGTGAGAGGTCATCCCAAAGGAGGATTTAATTGTACTTCAGCACCAGTGCCCACCAAATGAAAACGAATCGGCACCGGCCTCCATGCGAGTTAATGGGCCTCCCATTCTTCCCCCACTGCCGAGGACGGCTGTGTTTTTCCCACTTAGTGAATGTGGAAGAGGGGAAAGCCATGATAAAGACAAATATTTCTATTTACTCTCAGAATATACAATTACTGAGCCTGGAATCCTATTTCAGGGAGTGATTTCAGGACAAATGGACCTGATTGGAGTCCCCAAATCATTTAAACTCACAAAATTTCTAGCACCTTCTATGACTTCTTTCACTGACACCTTAACAAGGGGGCCAGTGGCTAGCTGCCCTTGAGAACTTTGCTGATCTTCCTCCGGAGCATCCTGAGGATCCCTGGTGGTGTAAGGTGTAATGCATTAAGCATTGAGCTGATTCGCCGTTCAAATTCACTAGCCTTTCCTCGGGAGAAAGATGGGCCTTGCTGCTCCCACAAAGATTTACAGCCTCAGAAACTGCAGGAAATTCGACTCTGACTACGAGTTGGATTGACTTGCTGGCAACAAGCTTGGGTTTCATTTGTTTAAAACACTGAGTAATCTTTGCAGCAAGGCTTGTGCTTGCTCTCTGGGAGTGAGACCAACCCTACCAGTGGGGTGATTACTGAGAAATCAACATGCTCATGGCTTTGCCAATTCCAGTCAATTGTGTTTGCTGAGGATTAATCTAACCTCATGGAGAGCAACGATGCATCTGGGACTAGATTTGCCAGATAAAATACAGGGCGCTCAGGAACATTTGAATTTCAGATTAACAACAAAATTTTTTAGCATAAATATATCCCCCAAATCATGTCCTGGGACATACTTATTCTAAAAGAAGAACACACACACATAACATGTATGTGCATCCTTTATGTTTATTTGCTAAATTTGGTGACTCAAATGGAATCTCCCCATAGTGGATTCAGTTATTAAGGAAAATTATTGATTCAGTCCTCTCCCCATCTCCCCAGAAGCATTTAACCACCCACTCCATTGATGGTGACCGTAATTTGCTATGACCTCATGTAGAGTGTCCTTCCCCTTGCATTGGGTCTAGCCATTTGACTTGTTGGGGCAACTGTGATGTCAAAAAGATGTGACAAAAGAAGAGGCCTGAATTAAATTTGGGTTGGAGGGCTTGAAGCCTTGCGCATATGCCATCACCAGGTCCCCCAAAAGTAACTTGAGAACCCAAGGGAACACATGTATAGCAGCTCTAAGTCCAATCTACTGTGAAGAACCAAGCCCAGCCCGAGCCATCATTTGACACGGGACCACCGAGCCAAGCCCAGCCTGGATCTGCCAGCTCTCTGTAGGTGGACCAGAGAGAAATAATACTTGTTGTTTTCAGACAGTGGATTGTGGAGTTATTTGTGATGCAGCACCGTTATGGCAATAGCTAGCTAAGACACTCCCAAATGATTTTTAAACATAATAAACAAACAAATCAATCAATAAAGTAAATGCTTGCTTCTTCAAATGACTACTCAAAATGACTAAAGCTTCCCTTCAACCTTACCCTACGTCAGATGTGGTAATCACAAAGTGTCCCAGGTGGTTTACAGAAACACTTCTTGCAAAACCCTTTGCAAAGCAAAGTCAGAATAAACACCCACTTCCCTCGAGTAGCTTCTGATGCACAGGAACCCTCCCGGACACAGTGGAACTGCTTCTGAGAGCCTCGGAAACACCGCAACACCGGCATTCCCAGAAGAACAAAACCAAAAAGGGACTGTCATTGAGGGGGTTCAACTTGAGTGGGCTTCAAAGACTATAAATATTTACAGGAAGCAGAAAGTCTTATCTGTCTTCCTTGGAGTAGCTGGTGAATTTGAACCACCCACTTGATGATTAGTCAATTCTTAACCACAGCACTTTAGGAAGCCGTGGGGTCAAAATAAGTAGGCTGAAACCCCCGCTCTGCTATTTACAAATTGTGAAATTGTGTGTAAATCAATTAACATCTCTGTGTATGTTTGCTTACCTGTTCTATGGGGGTAATTTCTCTCCACCTGCTCACTGAACGTAACATAAGGGACAAATGAGCCAATGTGGCAAAAGAACTTTGGTAAATTGTTAGGTTATAAATGCATAGGTATACATCATTTAGAAACATACCTTCCATATACTAAGTACTATATGAGCTTGAAATAAACAAGCATGTACACATAGGAATACATAAATAAATTATATGTGTGTGTGTGTGTGTGTTTACCACCTGTTACTGTTGCGGCAACTCTGTGACGGTAATCCATGCATTACCGAGCACAACTGTGCTCAGTAGGATTTTCTTGGCTGTAATCTTTATGGAAGCTGATTGCCAGGACTTTCTTCTGCACTGCTGCAGAACTGTTTCAACCTGCCAAGCTTAAGATTAGCAGTTGAGCACAACCCATTTATTCTACCCTGAAACCTTGTGGTGTGTGTGTGTGTGTGTGTGTGTGTGTGTGTG
>NW_022103900.1:50671257-50684919 GCF_000313985.2 Echinops telfairi
TGTGTGTGTGTGTGTGTGTGTGTGTGTGTGTGTGTGTGTGAGTGTTTCACTATAGTGGCTTACATGTTGGGCTCCTAATCACAAGGTCAGCATTTCGAAAGCATCAGCAACTCCACAGGAAAAGATGAGGCTTTCTAGCCCACAGAAGATTTGTGAGCCCAGAAGCCCTGGTGGCAGGTCTACTCTGCCCTGAGGGGCCGTCCTGAGTCAGAACTGACCCCACGGCAGTGAGTTTTTATCCACCGGACAGCTCATTTATCCAGCCACACTTCTTAGTGTGTGCACTGTGCTTAACCCAGTCGGTAATTATAGAGTAAGCAAGGTGTGAAGGGGACTCGAGAGAAGGTTTTCTAACACAGATGGCATTTCTTTTGTGGGGTCTGAGAAATGACCACTCAAAGAAAGACAGCTATTCACTTATTCCACTGTAAGTAGTTTCATTTTCTCAGCAACAAATAAAGATAGGTGGTCCCGAATAGAGGAAGGGGGAGATAGATTAAAAAAACAAACAACCTGGGAAACTATAAATCAGCTTGTCTGAAAGTGTCTTTCTAAAGCAAATGGGATTAACATTTTTTTAAAATTGGTCTGTGTTTTGATTGCATAAAACCCATTTTTCCTGCAAAATATTTGAACTTTTTAGTTTTCAATTTACATTATCTTCGATAAAACCCCAAAGATGGTTTTTAGCTCCCAAGGAAATGAATCATTAATAAATTGTTCAATCAAAATCTATACAACTATTGTCATTTTAAGCAGTGCTCCAAGCTTCATTTCAGATACCAAAACCACAATTCAGAAGGTGACCTGGGATGTATAAAAAGGTCATGGGGAGGAGACAAGCTAGGCAGGGTGCAGTGTAGCATCAATGAAACACACAACTTTCCTCTAGTCCTCCCCCCAACTATCATGATCCCAATTCTACCTAACAAATCTGGCTAGACCATAGGATGTACACTGGTACAGATAGGAATTGGAAACAGAGAATCCAGGACAGATGATCCCTTCAGAACCAGTGGTGAGAGTGGTGATACTGGGAAGGTGGAGGGAAAGTGGGGTAGAAAGGGAAATGGATTACAAGGATCTACATATAACCTTCTCCCTGAAGGATGGACAACAGAAAAATGGGTGAAGGGAGATGTCAGGCAGTGTAAGATATGATAAAATAATAATACTTTATAAATTATCAAGCATTCATGAAGGAGAGGGTAATGGGGAGGGAGGGAAAAAATGAGGAGCTGATACCAAGGGCTCAAGTAGAAAGCAAATGTTTTGAGGATGATGATGGCAACAAATGTACAAATGTGCTTGACACAATGGATGTATATATGGATTATGCTAAGAGTTGTATGAGCCCCCAATAAAATGATTTTTAAAAAGTCAAGCATGTGGAAATTCAAGAATCAATAACATCACTAATATTACCTTAATGAAGATAGAACATTTTTAAATTAGACTTGATAATGCTTGCAAAGAGAATCAATCGACAACTTTGTATTAAGAATGAACTTATGATACATTGAATGCTGCAGTTTCAAACATAAATGATAGGAGCCATGACTTCAAGGATTTCACAGCGCCATGGAGAAGAAAAACCGTGGCGTTTAGGGACTGAAAGGAGAGATTGAAGAGCCAGATCAGGTTTTATGAGAAATGGTGTGGAAGTCTCTGTCTCTCTCTTACACACACACACACACACACACACACACACACACACACGTCTGATCTCTGTTTTGGTGGAATCATCCTGGGCAGATAGGGGAGTTAGATTCTCTTTCTCCCTTCTGTAGCTCAAGGAGGTCAGATGTGGCCCCCACACCATTTCTGTAGGATTGCAATAAACGAGGGAAAACAAAATGCATGTAAAACTAATTACTGGTTCTGTAAGCCTTCAACCTATTACAATAATTTTTTTTCAAAATAATTAATAAATATTTTTTTAATTCTTAATTTTAAAAGGTTAGTAGGGGTTTTAAGTAGAGGAGTGTCATGACCAATGTGATTTTAGAGAGCTTACTCTGCCTCTGATGTGAATGATGGACCAGCAAAAAGAGAGGCCAGGGGAAGGGAGGCTATCTTGGAGGCTCAAATGATTAATTTGTTTTCCAGAATCAGTTGAGTCTACTCCAATTTATGGCTGCCCATATGGTTTAGGATAGAACTGTATCATGGGTTTTCATGAATGAATTTTTCGGAAGACCTTTATTCTGATGGTTCTGTTGGTCGGTTTGAACCTCTGGGGTTTGGGTTCACAACTGAGTGTATTAATTGAACTCCCTTCAAAAGATGAGCCCTTTTAACTTTGCCACAAGATAAAGTTTAATTTTTTCCAGACAGACTGGCCCAACTTCCTTTGATGTCTGCTGTCACTTTTTCTACCCCCAGAAGTTCTCAATTGATATGAAGTACTGCTAATCATCTAAATCCATTTCTCTGAAAGTAATTTAATTGGATTTAGCATTAAGAAATTCCCTATGAAATCTGCTATTCTTTGCAGTGATTAATGACATGGAGGGGAAAAGAAACAGAAGAAGAAAACAAATGAAACAGGAGCAATCTAACACAGAATTCCGTTTCTCCAGGGAAGCAGGGGGGTCAGCAAGGAGAACACAAAGGAGAGTGCAGAATGCAGAGCCTGCGTTCAAAGCCAGCTCCACTCCACATGGACAATGTAGCTGGCACGACCATTTACCCTCTCTCATTGTCAGCTGCTATAGCTACCGATTGAATGAATTATTCACTAGCATTTAATATTCTAAAGTTCAATGGCACCTATTATTATGGTCTGTGTCATTTCTATACTAACAACTTTATATGTATTAGTTCACTAAATCTTACCAGCAACCCTAATGTGATGAATGCTATTGTACCCACTACATACCAAGCAAACTCATGCCATTAATCCATTCCAGTTCACCGGGACCCAATACAGAGTTGCCAAGACTGTAAATCCTTATGGGAGTAGAAAGCCTCATCTTTTTCATCTAGAGGGACTGGTGGATTTGAACCACCAGCTTTGAATTTGGTAGTCCAATGCCTGACCCTCGGTGCCATTGAAACTGTTATTGTTAGGTGCAGTTGAATTTGTTCCTACTCATACTGACCCTAAAAGCACAACAGAATAAGACACCACCCAGTCCTGAGCCATCCTCCCAATTGTTCTGTTTGATCCCATTGTTCAACTACTGTGTCAATCCGTCTGGTCAAAGGCCTTCTTGTTTCCCTACTTCCCTTCTACTTTACCAATAATGATCAAGGCACCTCGATGGCATGTTTGATCAATTTTGACTGGAGAAATTGGTAAAATTCTTTACTTTTATCATCACTAGTTTTAGTGATTGCTGCATAAATTTGAACAACAGATATATTAACCGAGTTGCCTATGTCCTACAGATTGTGTGCTAGCACAGACGGCACTGTGACTGCGTGATAGATCTCTTGCAGTTCTCATTCTGACGTGGTGACCCATGATTGTCTGATTTAAAATAGCCAACACTCATCCCCTCCAGTTTACTGATGGCTCCAACCAAGACCAAACTCATTGCCATTGAGTCCATGCTGACTCAAGAGACTCCTGTGAGTTTACGAGCCTGAACACCTTACAGGAGTAGAAGCCCAGCCTTCTCCCATGGAGCTGCTCGTGGTTTCAAACTGGGCACCATGCAAGCAGAGCGCAGCCAAGTGAGCAACCAGTACACCACCAGGGCTCCTCACCGGTGCCTACAATACTGATTTTTATGCATTTCATTTAGGAGGATTTGCATCTTTCCTAGATTCATAGCTCATACATTCCATGCTCTGATTATTGAGAGATGTTTGCAGCTGTTTCTTCTCATCTGGGGTCATGCCTCATCAGCAAATGAAGGTTCTGAAAGCTTTGCTCCCTTGACATTAGTATAACAACTCTAGTTGGAGAAGGCAGTTATTCCTCAGTCATATTTTGAGTGTCTTCCAGCCTAGGAGGCTCATTTTCTGGTACTAACTCTGGCAGTATTCTGCTGACATTCATAAGCTTGTCAGTGTGCATTAAACAGCAGGGGAAGTCCATATATGACTTCCTCTGGCTTCCGTAGTGCCATGAGGCAGAGGTCAGACATGTCGCCACTCTTCCACCTTTCTTTATCTTCTCTGACACTAACAGTCCTGATCAGCGTACACATTTTGGAAATAAATAATCAATACAGAATTGCCTATGCTGTCTTATGTCTGCTCCTAGAATTATGAACGTATGATGGTTTTTATTTTCCTTTTTATGTCCAGATATAAAAACACTTATTTGTTTTTGTATGCAAATATTCTTTCATGATGGCATGTAACTTTTAATATAGCTTTGTATCTTGCTCTCTTTATGAAATAGCTTTATGAATGTTTTCTGACATTAAAATTCCTTGTAGGTATTTCATGACTGATTTCAGATTTTTAAACTACACTCTTGTTATTAGGTATTTAGGATGGACTTTCAGGAGACTCTTTTTTTTAACATAAATAATGCTGTATCAAACACCTTCTAGACTGATTTGGGGAAGACAATTTGAAAAAGGTATAAAATATTTCTATGGCCATATTGTATATTACCAATCTGCTTAACCAAAAAAAGAAAAAAAACAACTATCCTCTCATAAGCACTCTATAAAAATATCTATCATATTGAAATCTTACTGATATTATGTTTTTTAACATTTTAGTAAAAATGTCGGTCCTAAGCTGGGTTCTTTAGAGCTGTAAAACCAGTGAAACATGTATAAACACCTACTCTTCACTTCTCAATGACCTCATTATCTGGCATTCTGTATTTATGACAAGAGTAAATGACAAAAAAAAAAAAGAGTAAATGACAATAGTAAAATCGTTGTCAAATGATGTAATTTGGCAGTTGTATAATGATAACAGTTATAGAGCATTATTATATAATGATGGATATATAAAAACATCATTATATAACTGCCAAGTCCCACCATTTCATAACTGCAACACCTCTGAGAAGATGGCCCTGCCAAGCTGACCCACATAACCCTGACCCTCGCAGCCATCTGTCCTCTCAGCTCACACCTCCACATGCTGATAAGTCCGATAGACATTTTAGTCTTATCTAAATGCAAGATAATGAGAGTTGAACCCTTTGACATCATGGTTACCTGTTGGGTTGCGGTCTGCGCGGTCAGCAGTTCAAAACCACCAGCCGCTCCATGGGAGAAAGATGTGGCTTTCTCCTCCCATAAAGAGTGATGGTCTGGGACACCCACAGGGGCAGTTTTATCCTGTCCTATAGAGTAGCTATGAGTTGGCATCAACTCGATGACAATGAGGGTGGGTTTTTTTTTATAGAATGATTTAGTCATCTATTTTGTGATTCTATTTTTCATAATGCTAATTTTTGCATAATAACCTCTTTGGAGGGTCTTTGAAACCTCACCATGTTGATAAAAGTGAAGAGTGGTATGTATATGTAGGTATATACAAGATCATGGAATTTTTAACAAATGTTTTAAGCCTCCTCGTGTATGTGGAAAAATTTCTTTCAAGAAATGACTCCCACGGGTGTGGAGGCTGGCAATACCCAAATCCACGGGTCGGACATCAGACTGAAGGCCTCTCCTGACTCATTTGGTTGTAGAGATTGATGAACACCAAATCAGTAGATAAACTAGCAGGCTGCTGACTCATGGGGCTGTGGGAGATGGGGAAGCCAAGATCTGCAAGTCAGGTGGCATGGTCCTGGCTCAGGTCCCAAGCGCTGGAGGTCAGCAGGTGATGAATTGTATATGAAAACTACAGAAAGAGAGCAGTTTCCCCTAGCATGTATATGTGTGTGTGTATATATATATATATATATATATATATATATATAATATAGATTCAGGCCACACTCCAAAGAGCAGGTTTCCCCTAGCATGTATATTGTGTGTGTGTGTGTGTATATATATATATATATAATATTATATAGATTCAGGCCACACTCCAAACAAAACTCATTGACTTGGCATTGGCTTTCAACTGATTGGCTGCTCACATAAGATCACAAAATGCAGGATGCTTCCATTATGGTAGAGTATGCAATTCAATGAATGCCATCCCAATGAGAGCCAGAGTCTAGCCAAGATGATACATAACATTAAACATGTAGCATCTCATTTTATTTCCTGTTGGCTTTGATTCTTAGTGAGGTTGAAGGTGCTTTTCAAATCCATCAGTTCTCTTTACTTCTTCTTTGATGAAAGAGTTGTACATTTTTCTACTGAGCTCTCAGGGTTTCACTCATCTGTTGGAATGGGCTCCATATCTGTCAATATACCTTTAATAAGGTGACCAGACGTCCCGCTTTGGGCGGGAAAGTCCCGGATTTTAACAAATTTTCCCGCATCCCACAGCGTTTTAAAAAAGTCCCGATTTTTGGAAAGAATGCATGACAAGCTAGGGTATATGGTTTTCGGCTGCCATGTGGCTATTTTGCCAGGATATGAGTTTTATCAATGGTGTCCCGCTTTACCAATGTTAACATCTGGTCACCTTACTTTATTTTAACATTATCTATCATATTTGTCAGCTGATGCCTTTTATAAAATACCCTCAATTAAAGAACATCAGTGTGTTCCCTGCCTGATCTAGAGAACATTAACTCAAAGATGTCAGTTTTGACAAGCAGGAGGTTGTGACTTGAAAATCTATCACAAAAGGCAAATAAAATAAATTTAAAAATCAGTCTGTCAGGGTTACTCACTGACCTGCAATGTGGTCACCAGAAACAGTGAGACTGGTAAATTTGATCTGAAGGGTTTCCAGAAATCGACCATAATTTTCCCTGGCCTTGACAGGACCATGCTACCTGTTGCTTTAATAATGCCAAGCCATTATTAAACAATGTTATGAACAATACTGCCTGTCGTACACCATCCTCACAATTGTTCCGATGCTTGAGCCCCTTGTTTCCTGAACTCTGGCAGCTCCCTGTCATGTACTGCTGCGAGATTTGTTGGATGATCTTAAGCAAAAATGTACTTGCATGCAATATCAATGATATTGTTCTATAATTTGAGCAGGCAATAGGGACTTGAATAATTAGGTTACTGCCTCTCACCCTTAAGGACTGGCCTCAGCAATCAGATGGTAATGTTTTTCTCCATTCCACTTTGCAATGCAGTTCAATGCCTTACTCTGACTTCCATGTCTGAGTGCCTTGACCTCTCCCTCAGTATCAGTGTGATTGGACGTATAAGTTATTCTTTTATTCTTGTAAACAAATATTTATTGAATATCTTTTTACAGGCTGGTGCAAACAGGTTGCACTCGACAACTAACAGGAACTTTGATTGTTTACATCCACCAAATGATACTACAGGAAAAGGACCTGATAATTTGCTTCCATTGAGATTATAGCCAACAAAACCTTAAAAAGCAGTTCTATCTTTAATAGCGGGTCACCATGTGTCAGAATTGACCGGATGGCAAGGATGTTGCTCTTTTTCCCCTCCACTCTTTACTACATACCTGTCTTAAATCTCTAGTGCTGGTGTAACAGAAATATCACAAGTGGGTTGCTCTACAGAACAGAAACTTATTTTCTCACCATCTCAAAGGCTAAAAGTCCAAATGAGAGTCTCAGTCATGTTGATTCCTTCCTTGTAGGTAGGCTATTTACTTCCTTGGCTTGTAGATAATCCTCACATGGCATGTCTTCCTCATATGTACATGAAATCTGGTCTCCTTGTAACATCCTACACTGGCATGGCCTTATTGACATAAAAGGGAAACCCTGTTTCCAAGCCATATTGTGTCCAAAGTATACTGGTCCGGATTCCAGGACATATTTTTCATATAACACACTGAGAGGAGTGTTATATAACACTTAACAACACTGACAGGAGTGCTGGTAGGCTAGTGGGTTACATGTTAGGCTACGAACCACAAGGTCAGCCATTCAAGACACAAGTTGCTCCGCCAGAGAAGACTCCAGTAATGATCTTGGGAATCTGCAAAGGAAGTTCTACCCTGTCCTAGGAGTCGGAGTCAGCTCAATGGCAGTGAGTGTAAAATGCACTGAGTACCAAAGGGCAAGCAAAAACGAAACAAAACCCCTGCTTGCATGGGTTCTAGTGAAAGAAAAGAAGATATCAGACCTAATCACACACACAAAGGTGGTCAGAACTGAGCCCCTCAGGAGGCAGAGTGAAAAAATGAAGGTGGAGAGGCTCGAGTGGATCAGCTGGGGCCTTGAATGATGGGACCCACTGATAATGTTTAGCCCGATTTGGGCTTTGAGAAGGCCACTCTGGCTGTTGAATGGAGAAAAGGGTTGGGAGGCAGAGAACAGTATAACTTGAACCACTTTGATATTACTACTATTGTCTAGGGGGTAGACAGAAGGGTAGCTTACACTAGGCTAGACAAAGAAATGGAGTTGGAATTATAGAACTTCTTCCTGAAGTGTCCTGGTTTTTCAGTCCTTCCCAGTTTCCTTCTAATCATCTGTCTTGTGGAACTAGGTCTCTGGCTCTACAACGGCGTGGGCAAACACACTCAAAGGGGATTGAAGAGAACCTACCACCATTACTTTTTTGGCTGCCAGCAGAAGACAAAACTGAGCCTGCACGTTGTCAAGGGAATCTGGCATGCTGGGAGGAGGTGTGAACCTGAGACAAAAGAAACCAGGAAAGAGCGGTTTCCACATTCAGGTGAAGAAGGTAAATGCTTTTTCTAGGGTTCTGGCAGTGAAGGAAGAGATTAGAAGGTAAAATCAATCGGAGTTGAGTATTGATCAGATGAGGCATAAGAAAAGCAAACTGAATTGTGCTGTTCAGAAATAGCTGCTGCCCTTCCCTGGGGAGGTTTATACTTCCCCGGGCATGGGTGGCATAGTGGGCTGTGAAGGATTGAGAGTAGAGTTGAAACGTGGATAACAATAACCGGCTTTATTTGGGAAGGGCAGCTGCTGGGCTACCTGGAGCCTGAGCAAAGAATAGCCTCAAGACAAAGACGTCACTAGCTATGATACCCTGGGGGGGTGGGGGTTGTGACTGAGACTAGATAAGCCCATGCATCCTCCTGATTGGCAAGTTTGAATGAAGGGAGGTGACATAGCCTCTGTCACACACGGGAGGCTTTGGCATGCATGGGAAGGTGTGTGTGTGTGTATGTGTGTGGAGCGTGTCAGTGAACCAAAGCATGGGAGGGAAACATTTGTAATGACCAAGCACAGTTTCACACTCAGCTGGACCCATCATTCCTGCCTTCTGATGATAGGGAACAGGCCAAAGTTCTCACCTTCTGTAACTGCTTCCTCCTGAACAAGGGGCTGTGAGAGGTTTATAGTTGTCCTGTCTAAGCATGGTCCAGTGAGCACTTTAGGGATCAGAACCCAGCCATACACAGCTCCACG
Organism: Echinops telfairi; assembly: GCF_000313985.2. Lineage (NCBI taxonomy): Eukaryota > Metazoa > Chordata > Mammalia > Afrosoricida > Tenrecidae > Echinops > Echinops telfairi. The sequence goes on from NW_022103900.1 coordinate 50,680,631, forward strand.
GAGGATTGATTGATGATGGCATCCATGTGTTCCTGTAAAATTTTTGAAAACAGCAAAACAGACAAGGTCCGAAGCATAAGATTATACTTATTAAATTAAGAGATCCTAGGAGAGACAGAAGCCATGGGACTCAAGATTTTCAAGACCAAAAATATGTTCCCATGCAGGTCCCACGTCTCCATAACTCCTTTAGTCAGTGTTAGATTCATCCCTCAATTTCTCACATTTCCCTTTTCTGCACTATGCATAATAGCAAGAGAGCTGCTGAGGCTAAACAATCTTTTTTTATATGCCTAAGCTTTCTATAGAAGCAGCATGTGATTGTAAGGGCAAAACATGACTAAGAGTAGCACAGTTAGGCTAGAACCTCTACTGTGCTTTGAACTCAGGCACATGGGTTCCAGGCCCTCTAAACCAGTGGTTCTCGACCTGTGAGTTGGGGGTCAAATGACCCTTTCACAGGGGTTGCCTAAGACCATCAGAAAACACATATTTCAGATGGTCTTAAGAACCAAGACACCGCTTGTATTAGTCTGGGTACTTTGGAGAAACAAATCCACAGCAACTCATGGATAAGAGAGAGTTTTATGTAAAGAAAATGTGCATCACGAAAACATCCCAACCCAATGCTGTCCAAGCCCACATTCCAACATTAACCCATTAACCCAACACCAGTCCACAAAGTCCTCCACCTCACAAACAGAGGCAACTATGCCGACTGCAGGAGGAAAGCTGAGTCCGTAAACGAATAAGCATCTCAGCACTAGCACGGGTCTCCACACGGCTGCTCCAGCACCCAGGGCTGCATCGGGATAGATAGAGCCATGCGGCTTCTCTTTGGGGATGTCTTGTAGGAAGTCAATCTTGCAAGTTGAAGCAGGGAGCTGCTAAGGCAGCTGCACCCTGGTGCAACCATCACAAAGCAAGAGACCCGAGAACTAGAAAGGCGAGGCTCACCACCCATTTATCCCTCCACTTTTCAATTAGCCCCACATGTGATTATCGGCCAGGTTGGCACAATTAACTAACTCATCGCTCCTCTACCCGTTTCCAGGAGGGTCCCCCCACATGCATATACACCCATATACAAGTACCTAGCATGAAGTCTGTTACCCACGCTACACCATGCTTCCAGGCAAAATTTCATTTATTGTAATTAGAAATAAATATTTCACAATATATAATTATATGTCATTTTGTGACTCATCACTATGCTTTAATTATGTTCAATTCATAACAATGAAAATACATCCTGGATATCAGATATTTATATTATGATTCATAACAGTAGCAAAATTACAGTTGTGAAGTAGCAATGAAAATAATTATGGTTGGGGGTCACCACCACTTGAGGAACTGTATGAAAAGGTTGCAACATGAGGAAGGTTGAGAACCACTACTCTAAACCATCTACCAATTGTTTAATTACATCAGAGCCAGGGGATGACTTTAGCCCTTCCTTAAATGTATTGAAGATTTCTTTTCCAGCTGGATTATATCTAAAGAGAAATTTCCCTTAAATCCATGCAAGTGATTTCTAGTTAAAGCCCATTCACGTAAGGTTATTAGTAATATTCCAGTCACATTTTAACATTAACTGATGCTGCAAGTCCACGAGTTGATCTCCTAGTCACTGAACAGTTTGTTGCAATTCAGCCACTTTCCCTTCTAGTTCGTCATTTATTTTGGTCTATGTGGCCCATAGTTGGTGTGAGTCCACTTGCCACTTTTGTACAAAACGTTCCATTTTTATAGATTCCTGCAATGCTGCTCCCACACAGCGGCAGTGGTGGCAATCACCGTGAGTCCAATGATGGCTGCAATGATCATATCCATGGATGGACAAATTCTCTCATTTCCCACATTATCTGCAACACTAAGGATGTCTCTGGACTGCTTTCCTGCCACAGTTTACTCACACCGGGACCCACACTCCAGTCAGCTCTTTAAGCTGAGGACACAGTCTTCAGAGAGGTTTACAATGAGAGAAGGCGGCACTGAGCGTAGTCGCGTCTACTATGAAGTTTCCAACAGTGACCACATAGGGTATCTTTACACAGAAACTATGTGCTGTGTTTTGTTTTATGGTAAGTGTGTATAGAACTAGACTGATCAGTATTGGTAACGTTTCGTATATGTCCTCTTAAAGGTTTGGTGGTGAGAGGTATTTTCCATGGGCCCCACTGTTTGGTTCCTTTCTTAAGTTTTAGCAACCGAGGATGAGGAGGTGCAAGGCCTCCTTTATGCCACACCATTAATTGTGACCCGGTGGCGACAGTACCATCAGAGGATTCACACCATTTGCAATTACTGCTATAATCACATGATGCAAAATTGGATACTTCAGAGCAATTTGCTAAAATTTTCCACGAGGGCCCCTGTCAATTATCATGACAGTGCCATTTCTTAAAACTTTTCCATGGGGCCCCAGGCAACTGAGGTATTTGAGTCTAGTGGCTTCAAAATGCCTGTAACTCACCGTCTTACAGGTTTCCACGTCTCCTCTTCCCTCTCAGGTAGTGAAGTTCTCATATTTTTTAAATGCATCTCCTATTATCATGCAGAAACCATGATCAGTGTTGTTAAACATAAGCCAGCTATTCCAAGCTTGTGGTTTAATAGACAGCTAGGGCTTGCACCCACGCACAAAGGTAACACCTCAAAGCCTAAGGTAAAATTAAATATTTTGCCTTCTTCCTTGGGGTGCATGGCTATCCCATCTCCCCAAGGGCCTGGAGTCAACACAGAATCATTCACAAATATGACAGGGACAGTTTGAGTCCATGCTACAGTTACAAGTAGGGGTGAACAAGGAACATACATCTAATAAGCAAAATTGGCACACACCTCAGTGGTGACAGATATAACTATAATCATTCATAAAACATACTTTTAAGGGTCATCTGTCTTCCAGTACTTGTTAGCATCGCCTATACTCTGTGCTTCATCAGTAAGTGTGGAAGCGTACTGAGGAATATTAGGAACTTTTAGGGGTCTTTCAATCTAATGCAAATAGTGAGAGGTCAACACTGAGACACAGAACGGAGAGAGGATTGAGACAAAGAACGTGAGGTTAAGAGCGCCTTTATGAGGGTAGGGAAAGAGCTCCTGGGAGGGAAGGGAGAGCAGAGAAAGGGACAGGAGCATCTTGAGCTCCTGGGCGGTTCTGAGACCCAACGAGTTGGGTCAGGGAAATTGCAGCTTGTCCGTGAGGCGGTGGGAGATACATAGGGCTTGAGCTGGGAGGTAGACGTTGACAACAAGAAGGGAGGTCTTTTGCTTGCAGCTGCAGGACCTGAGTCAGGATGCGATCCATGGGAAGTGCCTTTGTTGTTTGCCAACCTACTCCCTGGAGCGCTGGGACAGGGGCTGCACAACCTTGGTCTGGAGAGATAAGCTCCTTGGAAGGTTGGGGCAGAAGATGCAGACGTCAATGGATCATTTATCCTCCCGAGAGGCTGGAAATGGGGGCCTTGGAGTTCTGTCTTCCTGAGGAGCCAGAGAGGAGATGGGGGCTGCCTAGTGCTGACCCAGCCCAAACAAATAAGTGAGTGAGGCAAAGTAATGAGGGTTGGGGGTAAAATCTCAAGCACTAGAAGTGAAGCTCCAGCACCGGAGAGTGGACAGAGTTAAAAGGCAAAAGAGAAAAGGTAAATGATTGGAAATAAGTTCTTGTGTTTTGTTCTTAAGGAAAAAGAAAGTAGTTTTGTCTTAAAGCAGAATGTCTGCCTGTACCCGAATGTGAAAGATAGTACAGCTAGATTTGAGGGTATGTAGTAAGTTGCAAAAGGTTTGAGAACATTATAGAAGGCTGGAGGAAACATAAATGTCTGATTGTGCCAAAATGTAAAAGATGGTCAAAGCTAAACCCTAAGCGATGAGGTTTGAGAGAAAGTGAACTTTATTTGCCTTGTTTTAAAATCTTGGGCCCCGTGGCTCCTACGCTTCTGGGACTTCTCAGTTTAATATGTATAATTCTGTGTTTGGGGTCTTGTCTGTTTTGCTGTTTTTAAAGGTTGTTTTGGGGTTTTTTTGCAGGAACGCATGCATGTCGTCATATATCAAACCTACACAGAGCTGCATATGGCAGGACTCCACTCCCCTAAAGCGCTCACTGGACCCTATTGAAACAGGACAGCTTTTGCCCTTTCAAGGCTATGTTCAGCAGGAGGCAGTTGCAGGAGATGAACCCTTCGGCCCAATTCCCTATTATCGAAAGGCAGGAATAATGGGTCTAGCTGAGCATGAAACAGCAGTTAGCCATTCTTCCCAAGTTTATTGCTCACAAA
>NW_022103900.1:50685468-50703464 GCF_000313985.2 Echinops telfairi
ACTATGGAAAAGAGCTACAGTCTTAAAAACCTCACAGGGCCTTTCTACCCTGTCCTACAGGGTCTCCAAGGGTCAGAACTGACTTAATGAGGGTGTGTGTGTGTGTGTGTGTGTGTGTGTGTGTGTGTGTGTGTGTGCCATTGACATCTTGTTAGGTATTTAGAACAGGGATGAGGGTGTCCATGGGCCATGCTCAGAAGTTTGAGCTCCTGGCCAAGAGGGGTGGTGGACCTAGGTGGGCAGTACAGCTGTATTGGCCCCATCTAGGCCAGGTGAATTTAATTCAGCCAATGGAGTTAACCAGTATCTTTGACCACACCTCCCAACAGGGGCCCTGAAAAAGCCAGAAACTTTGAGATCAGGCTCTCTCCCAGTGGCTCCTACACAGTTCAGCACATGCCCCGGTCTCTCTCTCTGACTAGTGTTCAGTTAATTATACCCAACTGAAACTGTTAGATCACTTTCATGGGGGAAAACTTCTGATCTTGGCTTCACAGGAGAAAGAATTCACTCCAAAGCCTGGATTGTGAACCAAGTGAGTTTTATGAAAGATAGAAGAAATTTCAGGTTTACACAGGCACCCCCAGGGCCCTTCATCTCTGAGCAGCCTGCCAAGAAGCTGCTAGAGGGACAAAAAGTCACACGGTGAGCTCCAGATCCTACCTTTTCAATTCCTCCAGTAGGAGGTGAGGTTGATGACCCTGGTTGACCCCATTGGCTGAATTAAATTCACCTGGCCTATCCAGGTGTAATGCCCATGTAAGTTTACCACCCCTTCCTGGCTGGAAGCTTGAATCTCTGAGCATGCGTAATGGACTCCCCAGTCCCTGGTCTAGCTACCTAAAAACCCTGCTTCTCTCCTGTATGAAAATCCCACTTGGATCACAAACCAGGCTTCAGCATGAATTCTTTATCTCACAAAGCCAAGGACCGAGGTATTTCCCACCCAGTAAATCTAACAATCTGGCTTCCACCAATAAGATCGGAGCAGAAGTGGGGTACACCACTCCCACCAGAAGCTTTAGAACCATAACCAGTCCAGGGACAAGGGAACAACAAGTCATCCAAAATCAGTGGCAAGGAAGGTGTAAAGGCCTGGTAGGGATTTATCAAGGGTGATGTAACCAAGAGGAATTACTGAAACCCAAATGAAGGCTGAGCATGATAGTGGGACAAGAGGAAAGTAAAAGGAAATAAAGGAAAGAGCTAGGAGGCAAAGGGCATTTATAGAGGTCAAAATGCAGGCATGTACATATGTAAATATATTTATCTATAATAATGGGGAAACAGATCGATGTGCATATATTTATAGGTTTAGTATTAAGGTAGCAGATGGAGATCGGACCTCCACTCAAGTACTCCCTCAATGCAAGAACACTTTGTTCTATTAACCTGGCATTCCATAATGCTCACCTTCCCGACACAATCTCTGAAGACAAAGTGGGTGCATAAGAAAATGTGGTGAAGAAAGCTGATGGAGCCCGGCTATCAAAAGATATAGTGTCTAGGATCTTAAAGACTTGAAGTTAAGCAAGCTGCCATCTAGCCCAGAAGCAACAAAGCCCACATGGAAGAAGTACACCAGCCTGTGTGATCATGAGGTGTCGAAGGGATGAGGTATCAGGCATCAAAGAAAAAAAAATCATATCATTGTGAATGAGGGGGAGTGCAGAGTGGGGACCCAAAGCCCATCTGTAAGCAACTGGACATCCCCTTACAGAAGGGTCTCAGGGAGGAGATGAGCCAGTCAGCGGGCAGTGTAGCAATGATGAAACATACAAATTTCCTCTAGTTCTTAAATGCTTCCTCCACACACACCCCGCCCCCCAATCATGATCCCAATTCTACTTTACAAATCCGGCTAGACCAGAGCATATATACTGGTACAGATAGGAACTGGAAACACAGTGAATCCAGGAACCCTTCAGGACCAGTGGTGAGAGTGGCAATACCAGGAGGGTGGAGGGAAGGTGGGGGAGAAAGGGGGAACAGATTACAAAGATCTACATATAACCTCCTCCTTTGGGGGTGGACAACAGAAAAGTGGGTGAAGGGAGACTTCAGACAGGGTAAGATATGACAAAATAATTTATAAATTATCAAGGGTTCATGAGTGAGGAGGGAGCGGGGAGGGAGAAATGAGGAGCTGATACCAAGGGCTCCAGTAGCAATGTTTTGAGAATGATGATGGCAACAAATGTTCAAATGTGCTTGACACACAATGGACAGATGGATGGATTGTGATAAGAGTTGTACGAGCCCCCAATAAAATGATTTTTTTTTAAAGGAAGCTTTAGAACCAGGTGTGTGGCTCACCCTCTACAACAAGACAGCCAGTGTTTCATATAGAAGTGATTGCAGCCATCTGGATACAGAGCAGAGGCTCCAGCACCAGCAGTCAGAAGGTGGACGCAGTTTTAAAAGCCACAGAGGTTCTGGAATCCTGTGTTACTGCTGCAGAACAATAGCTCCTAGCCTGCCCTGAAGGATGCAGAGAAGAACCTGTTAGGTAGCCAGATAGGGAGTTGTCCCTCTCTGAGCTTGCTGCAGAGAATCAGACCAGCCAGGCCAGCCATAGGGGCTGGAGTGCAGGATTACCTTCAGGCTCCCACCCAGGAAGGGGTGGTACACCTAGGTGAGTGGTACACCTGGATTGGCCCATCTAGGCCACTTGAATTTAATTCAGCCAATGGGGTCGACCAGTATTGTTGACCATGCCTCCCAACAGATGGGCGGGGCGGAAGGGCCTGAAAAGCCAGAAGTTTGCTCTCCCAGCAGCTGTGACACGCAGTTCAGCCCTGGCACGCTGCACATCCCACATGGCTGGGCCAAGTACGTGCTAGGGATGCTGGCTGGCTGGTGTTCCATTTACTGTAACCCCGAAACGGCTTCTACCCACAAACCAGGCTTCGGTGTGAATTCTTTCTCCCATGAAGCCAAGGACCCAGGTAGGTCTCTTCCATGAGAGGTCTAACAAACCCATGACTACTTGAGAGACCTCGGCCTTAAGTACCTGGGTAGATGGAAGTACACAGACCACCAAATATGGAAGGAGGAAATACCCACCCCACCCTGGTTACGTTTCACTCAACTTCCCCCCAGCCGGTGCTTCCTGACAACCACCCCTGGCTTTCCTAAGCAGCTCGGTCACTTTGTGGCTGCGGGAGCATTGCAGTAGTAATCCTTCCCATTTGAGGTAACCCTTTCCACTGGATTCCAGAGGCAGCGTTCCAGCTTCATTGGAGGGGTGAGGGTGGCGTGCAGAAACAGCCAAAGATCATCGGGAAACATCTTTGTCACACTTCTCTCCTAGTGACTCTCACAATGTCCTGGCAGAAAAAGGGAGTTACCATTAGCTCCAGGATACCATTCGCATCTGACAGCCTGGCTGGTCACTTCAAAGGGTGTATTGTTCAGGCACTGGCACTGGACAACTTTTTGTGTTTCTCTTACACTTTATGAGTTATCCTTGCTGGGCAGCCATAAAAGAAATGTGCCTAGAACAATGCCTCATGTCCCTCAGAGTTGTAGCTCCTCCTTGAGTTTCTTTTTCCCTTCCAGCAGCCATCTTCTTTAGCCTCAGGCAGAGTTTCCTGCAAGCAGAGCCCTTTCACATTTGCAACAACGCACCCCATCCCTCTTCTATCCCTGAGCTCTTCTGAAAGCGACTCCTTCATTCAACTCCTCTCCAGTCTCCAGGGAGGAGGCACTTGGCTTTCACCACTCTATTTGTTAGGTCTGTGCTCCCTGTCAGCCTCCCTTTACCATGCTTCTTTATCAAATGCTTGCTGGAAGAGTTTAATGTCCAAATCGAGTGTGCAGTGGCTGACAGTGAGTTAGTCCTTCCTCTTACATGCCGAGCCGAGGGACAGGCGCTGTGGAGCAGTTGGTGGGTGGAGGGAACCAGTTCTCACAATGCCTGGGAAAGTGGCTCCTGAAAACCACTTGGGGCTCACGCTTCAAGGTGAGCTCCCTTAGGACTCGGCTCTTGTCATCACTGCGTTATTGCAATAGTTTCCTACGGAGCCTCCCATCTCCAGTCTCACCAGATTCAGTAGATCCATCATCCCCAGAGCAGCAAGAGAGATTTTTCCAAAATGCAAATTGCGTCATGCATCTCTCCTGTTTTTCTCAGATCCTTGTAATGGAGGAAATAAAGTCCTGATCCTTAGCACCTTCGTAATGCCCCGCTCTGTCTCTCCGTGGGCTACTTTTTGTAGGCTTTTCTTCAGTGTGCTGCTTTTGCTCTTGTTCTTGCTATTATTTTTATTGTTGTTTAACCTTTTATATCTTTCATATCTTTTCAGTCCAGCTCAGTGGCCCCTCCTCATTCCAGGTCTCATTTAATTCCAACCATGAAGAAGAAAAGAGATTCGGCATTCTATGAGACATATTGACTGTTGCCCTATTACAGCACCACAATGATAGGGTTGTTATTTGCTTAAAGGGCATCTTCGCCACCGAAGACATTTTTATATTGCAAGGAAAGGCACTGTCTTACTTTCACATTAGTGTAGTGGTGACATGTGAGCAAGCTTCTTTTCTGTTCTACAAGCATTTGCAGTGTTTAGTGCTGAGAGTCAAAGACAAGAAAGGCCCAACTTGCTGCCCACAAGCAGGCAGAACTGTAAGGCAAACAAATTTTAAAAACCGCATAATATTGGTAACTCTCTGCTACCAAGGTCTATAGATCTTCTCTCAAGAAACAGGAAAGAGAGAATGAATCAGAAAGTACTATTTGGTGAAGCTACTTCTTTTGATTTCCTTTTACAGTAATTCCTATGACAAAGATAATAAGGGCACATGTAGTACATTATTGTTAATTACCATTGAGTTGGCTCTAATTCATGGCAACCTTATATACAATTGAACAAAATGCTGCCCAGTGCTCTGCCATCTGTATCAGTCACTGGGAAAACATGTTGCTGTTGCTGTGAGCTGACTCATCTCACTTCTGTCAAGTCAATTCTGACTCACAGAAACCTTCTAGGGCAGAGTAGAACAGGCCCTGTGGGTTTCTGATGCTGTACCTCTTTCTCATAGTAACCCAATATAACCAAAAACCATATCCCACTGCTAAGGGGGTGATTCTAATTCATAGCAACCCTAGAGCAGAGAGTAGAACTGCCTCCTAAAATTTCCAGGGATGTAAACCTTTACAGAAGAAGACATATTTACTTCCATGAAACAGCTGGTGGGTTTGAACTGCTAACCTTGAACTGCAGTGCCACTAGGTCTCCATCATTGGCCATGTGGTATTGTTAGGTGCCTTTGAATCAGCTATGACTCATCCCAACCCTGTGTATAATAGAACAAACACTGGCTAGTCTTACACTGTTCTTAAAGTTGTTATGTTTGGTTCATTGTTGCAGCCACCCACTCTGCTAATCCATCTCATTTGAGGTCTTCCTCTTTTTCACTATCTACTTTACTAAGTATGATGTCCTTCCACAGGGACTGGTCTCTCCTAATATTATGTCCAAAGTACCTAAGCCAAATTCTTGACACCCTCACTTCTAAGAAGCATTCTGGACAGCACCTCTTTCAAGAAAGATTTGCTTGTTCTTCTGGCAGCCTGTTGTTCTTTGAATATTGTTCACCAGCACCACAGTCCAACTGAATCAATTCTTTTCAGGTCTTCTTTATGCATTGCTCAACTTTCCCACGCACAGCGGATGGTTGAAAGTGCCATGGCTTGGGAAAGGCACATCTTAGTCCTCAAAGTGACATCTTGTTCTTTAATACTTTAAAGATGCCTTTTGTCCAATGGACTACATTGTTTGATTCCTTGACTGCTGCTTGCTTGAACGTTGATCGTGTGTCCAAGTCAAATTAAATCCTTGACAAGGTCAATATTTGCCCCCTTTGTTGTGATATTTTCTATTCTTTCAGGAGTGGAGATTTTTGTTTTGTTTTCATTGAGTTGTCATCCCTACTGAAAGTTTCAGTCTTTGGTCTCATCAGCAAGGGCTTCAAGCCCTCCTTGCTGTCAACAAGCAAGGCTGTGTCACCTGCATATGGCAGGCTGTAAATGAGCCTTCCTCCCATCCTGATGCCATGTTCTTCGTTATATAAACCAGCTTCTCTGACGATTTGCTCAGCATTCAGATTGAATAAGTATTGTGGGGAAATATAACCCTGGCCCACATGTGTCTGTATTTTAAACCCTGTGGTATTCCCTTTGTATGTTCAAAGAACTGCTTCTTGTACAGGTTCCACATGAGCACATGATTTTCTAGATTTCTCATTCTTCAAAATTTTATCCATAGTCTATTTTGATCCACCCAGTTGAATACATTTGCATACGAATAAACCACAAGTAAACATCTGCCTGGAATTCTTTGCTTTCTGCTAACAACCATCTGGCATCAATGATGATAATGTTCACGCCATATCCTCTTCTGAATCCAGTTTGCATTACTGGTAGCGCCCTGTCAATGTATTTCTGTAACTGTTGTTGCATTGTCTTCAGCAAATTTAACTTATATGTGATATTAATGATATTGTTCAAATTTTTCTGCATTCTATTGCATCACCCTCCTTTGGAATGGGCACAAACATAGAGCTCTTCCAGTCCATTGGCCAGGTTGCTATCTTCCGAATGTCTTGTATAGACTAGTGAGTGTTTCCAGTGCTTCAAAGGTTTTTGGAAACATTCCTATTGCTATTTCCTAGATTCCTGGAGCTTTCCTTTTTAAGTAATGCCTTCAGTGTAGTTTGGATTTCTTCCTTTATTACCATCAGTTCGTTGTTGTTTTTTTAACAAGGGAGAGCGCGAATGCAGTCCCCCACTACCACGAATTACGCAGTCGAGTTTCCAACATTTGGGGAAATCGCAGGGGTCAGCACATCCAGAGTGTAATGGATAAGCCTCGCCCTGGGAAAACCACCTTTATGATCATGGAATCTGCCCTGCCAGGTAAGGATCCATCAGTTCTTAGTCATATACTGCCTCTTGAAATGTTTGAATATTGATCAATTCTTTTCAATACATTGACTCTAGCTACTCCTTCCATCTTCTTTTCATGCTTGTTGTGTTGCTCAATATTTTGCCCCTTGAATCCTTCAGTATTTTAGCTCAAGGCTTGAATTTTTTTCTTCAGTCCTCTCAACTTAAAATATGCGGAGTGTGTTCTTCCTCTCGGAGGAAGAACTCTCCTCTTGGAGTTTTCTAACTCCAAGACTTTGCACTTTTCATTGTAATTCTTTGCTTTGTGTTCTAGAGTTGCCTTTAAATATTTTCCATCACCATTTCTTCTCTTTGCTTTAGTTTCAACAACGTATCATATGAAATCAACTTTGATCTTTTCTTTTTAATGACCTTTTGATTTCTTCATGTATGATGTATGTATGATGTTTTTGATGTCATTCCAAACATGTCTAGTTTTTCATCATTAGTGTTCAATGTGTAAAATATATTCTTGGTATGATCTCTAAATTCAAGTGGGAAAGACTAAAAGCATATTTTGGCTCTCATGGACTCGTTTTAATTTTCTGCTGAAACCTAAACTTGCCTATGAACAATAATGATCTGTTCCAAAGTTGATCCCAGACCTTGCATTGCCTGACTATATTGAGCTTCCCCATTAGATGTAGACAGTTCAATTCCTGTGTATTCCATCTGGTGAAGTGTGTTGTCACAATTAAGTTGTTGAAAAAGGTGTTTGCAATGAAGATGTCATTGGTCTTGCAAAATTCTGTCGTGTGGACGCCAGCTTAATTTGTTTCACCAAAGATATATTTTTCAATTACTGACTCTTACTCTGTGTTAGTCTGGATTGACTAGGGAAAAAAATCCAAGGCAATTATATGTGTGTAAGAGAGAATTTTATATCAAAGAGCAATTGTATATTAAGAAAACATCCCAGTCCAGATCAAATCCATAAGTCCAATATGACCCCATATGTAAATACATAAATTCCACTTTAGACTCACGCAGCCATGCAATGATGCTGAATGCAGGAAGATCACAGGCCAGTGGCTGGAAAGTCTTGTGGATCCAGTGGTGGTGAAAGCATCTCAGCACTGACATGGGTCTCCATGTGGCTTCTCCAGTTCCAGGGCTCTGGATGCATCAATGTAACTCCATGTGGCTTGTCAACAGGAATACGAAGCAGAGAGTGTGAGTGTATCTCACCTCCAGAGAGCTAGTTATTTCTGTGGCACCTCCAAATGAGGTCAAGCTGTGACCTGATTGACAGGCTAGATTCCACCCCTTTTCAGTTGACAGGAGATTATGTAACTGCCACATTCTCTTTGTTTCCAACTTTCACATTCTAGTCACCCATAATTCTCAAAATACTTTGATTGAATATTGTGGCGCGCGGATGATACGGCGCAGCACGGACCGAGACAAGAATGGTCAGGACCCTTCTGGTAGATGCAATCTGCGAAGTTTATTGACGCTGCTTCTGAGCCCGAAGTCAGCTGCGGAAGACCCCAAGCTCCTAAAACCCCGGGTATAAATACCCTGCTCGGTGACGTGTCCTACCAGGATTGGTGCAATGTGATAATGTGTAGCGAGCGGCTGGCAGCGCATGCGCAACAAGCTTGTTTACAGCTCAGCTCTGACAATGCGGGCGCGGTCCGGCGCCATCTTGTAATGGCGTCCACAGAATATTTGATCAATTTCAGACTGGAGAAGTTGGTAGAATTCTTCAATTTCCATGTCACTGGATTTAGTAGATGGTCCTTAAATTTAAATAATGGTTGATTTAACTGGTCTTCCTGTAACCATAGAGATGTTACTCTATCACAGACATTATTGTCCTTCAACATAGATCTTGAAATGCTCTTTTTGATCATGAATGTGGCAGTATACCAATTGAATTTGTCATTCCCAGGGTTTTAAATACAATTTTTGATACAGTGTAGTAAAAATATGATTGTCTGACTCAAAATAGTCAATTCCAGCCCATTTCACCTCATTAAGGTCTTTGTATTCCCTTTCATTTATAAGTAGTGTTGCTTACATAGAGTTTGGGCTTTCAAAATTTCAAATTGGATACCATGGTGCAAACCCCAGCCCTGCTTTTGGATAGCTTTGGAGAGGTTGCTTCACCACTCCAGGACTCAATTTTCTCATTCATAAAATGGATAAGAGGGGGGTACCTGCTAGGTGCGACATATTAGAGGAGAGTTCACACAACCATGTCTGATGCACGATAAGAAGGCAAACAGACACTGTAATTAACAATTCCAACATCAACCGTGTGGTAACTAAACACATGAAAATGGTGGTCAGCGTGCCACAAGCACTCAGCTCACTGGCTTGTTGAATCTTCACAAGATGAAGATTCAAGTGGTTTGTTAAATCCACTACAAGCTGCTCTTATTGTTCCCACTTTCGTGAAGAATGCTGAGGCTACACAGCCCCAAGGTTCAAAGTGTGGCCTTGGATCTGATGTCCCATCCTTGTGATCATGAACACATTATTTGAACCTCACCGTCTCCTCATAATTTATAGACATTACTTAATTGATTCAATGGGGTTGTTATTATGAGATTTTATTATTACGAGGAGTTGTTGAGTGTTATAAAAATTTAAACTCTTAACTACTAGTCCAAAGGTTGGGGATTCTATCCCACCCAGCGTTGCCTCAGAGGCAAGCCCTATCGACCTGCTTCTGAAATGTCACCACCATGCAAGCCCCATGAAGAGCAGTTCTGTGCCGACGCACTGGGGTCACCATGAGTCACAGTCACCTTGGGGCAACTAAGATTCAGTCTTCACTGACCCTGAATCTAGGGAGTTGACTCAGCCTCAAGTCATAGCCAGTTTTGCCAACCCCAGAAACAGCTGCTGAATATGGCAACCGAGGCCTGCGAGCAGTGAGGATATGGGAGCTTGCAGCAAACTGAGACCTTCCACAAAATGTACATGCAGAACCCTGCCTTCCCTTTTCACAGTACTCTGACTAATTAAAATGCACCCCATGGACCCTCAATCCTGTCTCCTTTTCAGTGTCACTTCACAGTAGAAGTAGATATCAATGTTTTTTTAACATGTCCCAATTATTTTTCCTCTGTGAATTAAAAAAAAAAGCGAGAGGAGTTTAAAAAACTACCTTGCCAAAAATATCCCTTATTTTTATGTCTTGTTTTGTTTTGCATTGAGTCCACCCAAGTATTTTGCTTGCAGAAATTAGAAAGATAAAAGCCTTATCTGAGCAGCTGCTCCTGGGCGTGGGCAGCACAGATGCAGGCTCCTCCTCAGGAATTGCTATCTCCACTCCACTGACACTCTCTCTGGGAGCTCCCTGAAGGAGTAGTGGGTGCACTGGGCTCTCTAGAAAACTCCACCAGAGATGGGATAAGATGACACTTTCCTCATGAGAAAACTCGGCTCCCATACTAGTCACAATAGTCTTCAAAGTAGTTTTCACAGATGCATTTTTAAGAGCTCCTGTCCTCACCTAGCCCTCAACCTTACAGCTTTGGAACACCAGCCTTAAGCTCTTTTTATATTCTTAATGATGGGCTTCAGTCAAGGCACAACCTTGTGGTCTTAGCTGGTCTTCTCTGTGACAAGCACAGACTTTGGGAAGACAGCTGAGGGCAATCTTAGCAGTCAAAGGCAAGCTCTCTGATTTCTGAGCCTGAACCTGGAACCTCGGCCTCGTTAGCCCAGCACTCACCACTCCTGCAGTAACTGCTGAAGGCTGTGTTCTGACACTGATCTTTCAGCCTTCACCTTCATTCAAACTCTTGCCTCCCCCTCTATCTTTCGCTCCTGAGACAGCTTGCCAAACCACTACCCAAGTGGATGCTTCCTCAACCAAGAGGTTGGGCCAGATCAGCCACTGCTTTAAGAAACCTGACTTAGTGGTCTTTAGATATTTCTTTCTTTTAGGTGTCGAAGTTAACAGTCACCTTCAAGTTGGCCCTGACTCATGGGTGACCTTAGGTACAGCAAAATATTGTTTGGCCTTGCACCATCTGTATGATCTTTGGTGTATTTTTAGTTCACTATTGTGGCCCCTGTGCTGATCTATCTCATTAAATGTTTCCCTGCATTCCTTGGAAGATCTTTTAGGATCACTGTTATGCATGTTTCAGTTTGCATATAGAATTTTTCCTAATCCATGAAATAGTTTAAAAGACTATGAATCCCAGTCTTCATAATACACACACACACACACACACACACACACAAATGCTTTAAATATGTTTTCACCAAAGTATTAGAGATGTAGTTTTAACTTGTTTGATTTATAGAAATTGGTCGTTCATCATCTTACAACTAATCCTCCAAAATCAAGATTATCCTTCTAACAACAACAAAAGCATGACTTCCTTTTTAAAATTCAGTTCAACAGGTGAATAAGTATTCCTATTACAAGCATCTTATTCCTGAATTCTAAGGTTAAGACAGATGAGAAATATGATGGACAGATAGATCGAGATAATGATGGGTGGATAGAAGGGCTAGTAACTGAAGAAAAGAAAGCGTGGATGCAGATAGACTGACTATGACTTTGTTGCCAGTTCTCTTGAGCACTTCTTAACTACAAGCTTTCCCCCCATATCCTCCCACTGAAGCTATGGATTCTAAAATTGTCTCCAGAGGCGGAGAATGTGGGAAATTATTCCTCTGCAGCCTACATGTCCAGTTCAAAGCCATAAAGCCTCCCCAGACAACTACTAGAGAGTTTTTGAATCCATGACTCAACCACCTCAGCAAGAGTAAATTGTGTCATCTGCTCCGCTTTTCTAAATCTCAGTATTTCTTTAGATTGAGATTTTAAGGCCTTCTCAGATTTTGCCTTCTAAACAGATTTTCTGTCTTTTCTTTCTTTTTGTTTGTTTTATGCCCTTACAGTCTCCTGTATTTAGTCTTTTAACTTATGCCTTTCTGTGCTTTCTCAAACATTGGAATCAGAAGGTATTTATTGGCTAGGGGATAGAAGAGTTTGAAAACTAGCAGAGTCCACGTGTTAAATGACACTGTGATTTTTCTTGCTCAAGTTCTCTGTTCCCAACTGGGAAAGAAATGGGCCATGACACTCAGTGTGACCAACTGATAAGATTTGTCCTTGTCTAGGTCAATATTTAGGGAAAGGGTTGACATACTGCCAATCAGTCAATTCCTACACATAGCAACCCTATAAAGTTTCTGTGACTATAAATCTTTATACGAGCAGATAGCATCATTTTTCTCCTAAGGAGTAGCTGGTAGATTTGAACCACTGATGTTGTGGTTAGCAACCCAAGGCATAGCTCATGGCTAGACTCCTTGTTGAAGGTACAGAACAACATCATTTTGGCATGAGTTTAAACAACATCCTCTAATGCAGCTTTTCCGGATTATGGGGGTTGTTTTCACAAAAACTCAGTTTCTCTCCCTTGAGGATTGAGTCTATGGTCTTTGAAGGTGGATTTTGGTATGCAACTTGGTTTTTCCAATAAAATATAAGAAAAAACAAAACAATGAGCGCCACCTCTTGTTCGCTTCACACATCATGTCAAGATGAAGCTTTTGTCCATCTGGGGCTCTGCTTACTAAATAGAAAGAACACTCTTATGGACTATAGTGGTCATGCAGCATAAGTGATAAATGAACTTGTTTTGGTATTTAACCTCTGAAACTTTTGAGATTTATTACTACAGAATAGCCCAAGTTATTCTGACTAACATATCTACATTAACATTATTGCTCAAATGGGCCCCTGCATGTCCCCATATCTATATTTTCAATGATAAGAAATTCAGTAGAAAGAGAGGGATGATTCATTGTCCAAATATTTTATGTCTAACCAAATCTTTATAGGTCCAGATATTTCATCTTTAAGCATCCTTTTAAACTCTCCACCTAAAAATGATCTTTCTTCTGCAGTAGGACCCTACCCAAGCACTTACTTAGGTAGACAGGTACTAGAAATCGGTTTTGAAGCAGTGCTTTCATAAATATTTACTGAAATAATTTGCTTTTGAAGTCTTATATGTGAATGAAAAATATATTATGTTATACTGGAATTTGTATAGCATAATATATTGTTGTTGTTTGTTACTTTTGAGTTGACTCTTCTGTATAATGGAACAAAGCATTGCCTGGTCCTGAGCCATTATCACAATTGTTGTGCTTGAGCCCATCGCTGTAGCCACTGCGTCAATCCATCTCCCTGAGTATGTTCCTCTTTTTTTCCTGCCCCTCTACTTTACCAGGCATGATGTTCTGTTCCAGTGACTGATCTCTCCTGATAACATGTGCAAAGCAAGTGAGAGAAAGTCTCTTCATCTTGGTTCTAAGGAGTGTTTTGGTTGTACTTCTTCAAAATATATTTGTTTGTTCTTTTGGCAGTCAGGGTACTTTCTATATTCTTTACCAGCACTACAAGTCCAATACATTGATTCTTATTCAGTACTCCTCATTCAATATCTAACATTCACATGCATGAAGCCATTGAAAATACCCTGACTTGAGTCAGGTTCACCCTAGTCCTCAAAATAGCATCCTTGTTTGTCAACAGTTTAAAGAGGTCTTGTGCATAAATAATCTGGAGGAGAAAAAATCGGGACTGAAGGTTCATGGGGACATGGGAGAGGGGGAGGCTGGGGAAAGGAAGTGGGTATTAACAAACCCAGGGACAAGAGAACAACAAATAATCTAAAATCGATGACAGGGAGGCTCTAGGAGGCCTGGTAGGGTTTGATCAAGGGCAATGTAACCAAGAGGAATTACTGAAACCCAAATGAAGGCTGAACATGATAGTGGGACAAGAGGAAAGTAAAAGGAAATAGAGGAAAGAACTAGGAAGCAAAGGACATTTATAGAGGTCTAAATACAGGCATGTACATATGTAAATATATTTATATTTATATAGCTATGGGGAAATCGATCTAGGTGCATATATTTATAGGCTTAGTATTAAGGTAGCAGATGGACCTTGGGCCTCTACTCAAGTATTCCCTCAATGCAAGAACACTTTGTTCTATTAAATTGGCATTCCATGATGCACACCTTCCCAACACCATCGCTGAAAACAAAGCAGGTGCATAAGTAAATGTGAAAAAAGCTGATGGTGCCCAGCTATCAAAAGATATAGCATCTGGGGTCTTAAAGGCTTGAAGATAAACAAGCAGCCATTT
This sequence comes from Echinops telfairi, assembly GCF_000313985.2. Classification (NCBI taxonomy): domain Eukaryota; kingdom Metazoa; phylum Chordata; class Mammalia; order Afrosoricida; family Tenrecidae; genus Echinops; species Echinops telfairi. The sequence goes on from NW_022103900.1 coordinate 50,699,557, forward strand.
AGCTCAAAAGCAACAAAGCGCACATGGAAGAAGCACACCAGCCTGTGTGATCATGAGGTGTCAATGGAATAAGGTATCAGGCATCAAAGAATAAAAACTCATAACATTGTGAATGAGGGGGAGTACAGAGTGGAGACCCAAAGCCCATCTGTAGGCAACTGGACATCCCCTTATACAAGGGTCGCTGAGAGGAGACGAGCCAGTCAGGGTATGATGTAGTAGCGATGAAACATACAACTTCCCTTTAGTCCTTTAATACTTCCTCCCCTGACTATCATGACCCCAATTCTACCTTACAAATCTGGCTAGCCTAGAGCATGTACATGGGTACAGATAAGAGTTGGAAACACAGGGAATCCAGGACAGATAAACTCCTCAGGACCAATATTGAGAATAGCCATACCAGGAGGGTCATGGGAATGTAGGGGAACAGATCACAATGATCTACATATAACCCCCTCCCTGGGGGCTGGACAACAGAAAAGTGGGTGAAAGGAGACATCGGTCAGTGTAAGACATGAAACAATCATAATAATTTATAAATTATCAGTGGTTCATGAGGGAGGTAGGGTGGGGAAGGGAGGGGGAAAATGAGGAGCTGATACCAGGGCCTGAAGTAGAAAGAAAATGTTTTGAAAATGATGATGTCAACAAATGTACAAATGTGCTTGACACAATGGATGGGTGGATGAATTATGATAGGATTTGTATGAGCCCCCAATAAAATGATTAAATTTTTTTTCATAAAGTATCAAGGATTTTATCATTCTCTAACCATAATTGATCTTGATTCAATTTTAGCAGAATTCATGTGACCCTGAAAGGGGCTCTTTTCAAACTGGTCTTACCTCTCTTAGAGTGTCAAATGAGAGCCTGTTCAGATGTGTTATTTAAAAAAAAAAAATTCCAAAATCTATCCATTGCTGTTTCATAATGCCAATTCTCCATGAGAATTTTGGAGACCTTTCATATTATTAGAAACTCAAGGTGGACTTTATTCATGTCTTATTGCCTTTCTTATTTACCTTGATCTGTGAGCTGACCCTTATGCTCCAACCCAAGCCTCTATCTCCCTTGACTGTTATATATGCATTGCCAACATGTAAGAACATGTAAACCCAAAATTTCACTGCTGACTCACAATGACCCTATAGAACAGAGTAGTACACAGCTTCTTTGGGTTTCTGAGACTGTAATCTTTACGATAGCAGAAAGCCTCATCTTTCTCCCATGGAAAGGCTGGCCAGTGGGAAGTGCAGACCTTTCTGTTAGCAGCACACCAATTAACCCACTACTACACCACCAGGGCTTCTCATGAATATGTATTCTGTTAAATGAAAAGCAAAGAGATTTATTGAAGGTTCAAACAACAGCTCAAGGTGGAAACACCTCTGATCTCACATAGTGAAATCCCATGTTCCAAAATGGGGGAATAACAGAGGCATAGTTGTGAAGTATAATCAAGGATTAAAGCTCCAACATTCTGATATGAAGTTTTAACATCAGGGAAGCCAGAGGTGGGCAGGCAACTTGAAGCAGAGACTTTACAGAGATTTGTTGCAAACATGAATGTGGGATATTTGGGTTGATCATTTTAAGTATGTGACAAAGCGGATTGACAGGATGACCACAAGGTAATTATATTTTAACATTTCCTTAGGGCTCTTGAAGGGCTTTCTAACAAGGGCCTTGTTCCAGCACTCTCCCTTAACATTCTTTCCATAGTTTAGTTTTCTCTGGATTAACCACAAAGAAAACTACTGTCTTCGTCAGGTACTTTTCTAAGGCGGACAGTTGCAAAGGAAATAAGCAAATGCTTAGATGGGCTCAGGCTCAGACCTGAGTCAAGGCTGCAGTTTTGGTGCTCACACACAGTATATACTGGACCAGGGATGAACCAGAGCTACATCCAAAGAAACACAAGGGGACCTGAGTTTCTGATCCCCAATAGGGATTCAAGTCTTGTTCTTGTAGCTAATGTGAAGTTAGGGATCATTTTGAAATGGCCCTCTTGTTCTCTCAGATTAGCCTTGCTGTTTTGTCAGATCACTAACTAGATACAAGAATCTTCACCAATTTCTAGCTTTGGTTACTTTTCATACCACCTGCTCCTCCATTTCCTAACTTATCTTTCAGGATTTATTTTAGAATCAACTGATTTTCAATATGAGTGATCTTCTCATTCATTCCTATATGACTCCGGATGATCTAAGCTCCAGAGACAAAAATGTCCTTCTTTCCTCTGGGATCTTCCTGCATTCCCATAAGCTGCTCTTCATATCTGGAATATACATTTGAACTAATGATCCACTCATGTGGATGTGGTGTGTACTATTGGGAATATAGAAGACAGGTTGGGTAGGGAAGAGTTCTAGAACATCATCCTTTATCACTTCTTCTCATGCCCCAGATGTGATAAAGCTCTGTTCATCAGTCCCTCACTCAACCACATTATTGGCCTATCTAAATGTTCCATCTTCTTCACCAGACTGAATAATTGAGAGCACCAGTCATTGTTTATCTTTGTGCCCAAGGCCCCTTATTGAATGAGAGAATGGATGGATGAAATTCTAATGTGTTTCAGAAGCACATTTCTGCTTTCTTAACCTACCAGATCATCCTAATAACTATTGACTTCCTCTGAAATTTGACAAATGAGTTTGAAAAGCCACCTGGAAAACGAAACTAAATATAAAACACTCCAAGGAAAAAAAAGAATAATTTGTAAATGATTACAATTAATTGCATGCTTTTAATTGAAAGTTGTTTTAGTTGGAGCCTTTATAATGCAGAACATTACCTCTCCCAACCATCTTTCAAGGCAGAACAAACACTGAATCCTTAAAGCCAGGTATCTGATAGGCTGTGAATCCACAGAGGAAAATACCTCTAAGGGATTCCAATTACTTGTGGGAAATCGTTTGCTCTTTAAAAGTCAGTGTCAGTAACACACCAAGATGCTCATAAATCTTGAGTCTGAACAACCAGTAGCTTAACCAAGTGGATTTTAAGTAGTAGAGTCCTGGGGGAGAAAAGGGGGTGGGGGTATAAATCTATTTAATTATTATTCTTCAAGTAGAACTTTAGCTCTGGGAAGATTTCACCTCACTTGAAGATAACCTAGACTTTGGATTTTATTTGGAAGCCATTATCCATTGCCTTCCGGGGGCAAGAAAACCAAGGACTTAAGTTGTGGGTAACCTATTAAATGGAACTAGTCTCTAACTGCGACCCAGGACATGAAGTATGCCTATCTATATCAGTTAGGCTGGGTAGTCTAGAGAAACAAATTTAGTGACACTCATCTATGTACATGAAATAACTTTATATGAAGAAGCAACTTTACATCAAGGAGCACCTGCCCTGTCCATCTCAAGTTGATAGGTCGAGGTCTAGTCCATAAATCCCTCTTCAGACTCATGGGGCCACATGGGGCTATCCCTTGAGACAGGCAGAGTTCCAGCAGGTAGGAAGGCAAAGGGACAAAAAGAGAGAAACAGTTCCCAGAGTCCCTCCCTCTCGTGAAAAAGGCCACACCCCAAGGAGTTGTCAAGCTACCACTTGATTGACAGGTTTGACTCTGTCCCTAGCCAGAAGTGTTTCCTTGACACGAAATCATCCATCTACCACACTTTATATTTCATGGTTAATAGTAAGGGAATTAATGAGTGCCTCCCTTAAAATCCGAGCATGAATCAGAAGCAAGAATATATATATTCTCTACCGGGGGTACTTTCCACTTGTGGCTTGTTATGAGGTACCATCAAGGTGGCTATGGCCCTATGCACAACAAAATGAAACTGAATAGTAAGTCCTGTGCCATCCTCACGACTTCCTGCACCTGACCCATCAATGTAGCCACAATGTCAACCCACCTCTCCAGGGCCTTCCTCTTTTTCACTGCTCCC
>NW_022103900.1:50703564-50716949 GCF_000313985.2 Echinops telfairi
CCCCTCACTTTATCAAACATGATGTCTTTCTCCAGGGACTGGTCTCTCCTGAAAATATGTCCAAAATATGGTAAAATATGTCCCAAATATGTTAGATTAAGTCTTCCCATCCTTGACTTTCAGAAGCACCCTGGCCTTACTTCTTCCAATCCAGATCGGTTTGTCCTTTTAGCCGTCCATGGTACTTTCAATAATTCTTCTCCAGCAACACAATTCAAAGACACCTATTCTATAGTCTTTCTTATCCAGTGTCCAACTTTTACATGCATATGATACAATGGAGAATACCGTGGCTTGGGTCAGGCACACCTTAGTCCTCAAAGTAACATCCTTGCTCTTCAACACTCTAAAAAGGTCTTGTGCAGCAGATTTACCTAAGGCAGTATGTCTTTTGATCTCTTGGCTGTTGCTTCCATGAGGATTGATTGTGGATTCATGTAAGACAAAAAATCCTTGACAACTTCAGTCTTTCCTCCATTTATCATTGGTCCAGTTGTGAGGATTTTGCTCTCCCTTACATTGAGTTGTAATCGATACTGAAGGCTACAATCCTTGATCTTTATCAGTAAGTGCTTCGATTCCTCCTCGCTTTCGGCAAGCAAAGTTGTGTCATCTGTATACTGCAGATTGTTAACAAGCCTTCCTCCAGTCCTGATGGTGCACTCTTCTTCATAAAATCCCGCTTCTCTGGTGATTTGATCATGATATAGATTGAACAAGTATAGTGAGAGGATCAACGCTGTTGAAAACCTTCCCTGATTTTCAACTATGCAGTGTTCCCTTGCTCTGTTTGCACAACTCCCTCTTGATCCATGCACAAGTTCCAAATGAGCACACTGAAGTATTCCGGAATTCTCATTCTTGTCAAGGTTATCCACAGTTTATTATGGTTCACACAGTTGAATGCCTTTGCATCGTCAATGAAACACAAGTAAACATCTTTCTGGCATTCTCTGCTTTGAACCAAGATTCATCTGATATCGGCAATGATATCCCCTGTTCCACGTCCTCTTGTGAATCTGGCCTGAACTTCTGGCAGCTCCCTGTTAATATACTATTACAACTAGTGCTTGATGACCTTAGACAAAATTTTACTTGTGTTCTATATGAAAGATATCATTCTATAGTTTGATTATTCAGTTGGATCCTCTTTCTTTGGAATGGGCACACAACTGTGTCTGTGTGGAGGCTGAGGTGGAGAAAGAAGGTCTGAGAATTGGAGCATCTCTTTCCATAGCTGGTAAAACACCCCTGGTTATCCAGAGATACACAGAAAAGTCCACAACTGTAATTGGACTCAATTTTATTACAGAACTTGTCTCTCTCTACCAGCCATTAATCTGATTCTAACTCATAGTAACACTATAGGGAAGATTAGAACTGCCTCTGTGGGTTTCTGAGACTCTTTTTCTCATGTAGTAGCTTCCAACTGCTGACCTTGTGCTTAGCAGCCCAATGTGAATTTCACTATGCCACCAAGAGTCCTACATGTCCAACACATGCTGTGATGCACGTAAGTGATAAAAAGGTGACTGAGAGGCTGTTTCTGACATGAAAGAGTGCCTAGTATAGTAAATAACACCAATTATTAATTTATAATTATGAATAATACATTAGTAACCATTTAAATTTAGAATGATATTTCCAGTAAGAGAAAAATCATGCACAGAACGAGTCAAGGAAGTCATGAACTATCGTAAAAGTCAGGAAATCTAGACAGGGAAGGAGACTGGATTTTGAAGCATGAGTAGTAGTTTTCTAAGTGAAATGCTAAGAAGATATTCCAGGTTCATGTAAAAGGCAAAGAGACGGAAAATACTACAATGGTATGTTCAGTGAACTACAAGAGAACTGAAAATTCAGAGCATGGCTGAAGAGGATGTTCTGGTTCCCTCTACTTCAGGATAGCCAGATTGGAACATATATAAAAGGTAAATGCCCCACTGGATTTTCCTGCACTTCTTGAAGATAAGGAGTGTATTCATCCAGGAAATTCCCAAGTTGATTTTTAAGACGTGTTTGGGAACTTGTTGCTCTGTTTTCCACAAGGAGATCTGGTGGCCACATTGAGTAAGCATTGGACTGCTAACTGCAAGATGGGTGGTTCAAAGCCACTAGTCACTCCACAGGAGAAAGAAGAGGCTATCTGCTTATGTAAAGATTCACAGCCTTGGAAACATTTCATAGCGTCACTATGAGTCAGAATGGATTCTACTGCAGAGGGGTTGTGTCTGGGTGGTTGGTATGCTGTGCTACAGTAGCAGTGCCTTGGATCACAGATAATCCCTCAGGAGGATTACTCCAGGATCGAGCTAATGGAAGTTGAATGTCTCAGAAAGGACCAGGATTTTTTTCAGCATAACTGGAGGAATAATTTACTAGGTGTCTCACCAGAGAGAAACCCCTAGAGAGGCTCTGTGAAAAATAGCCCTTGCAAGGTGCTGTTCTGAACAGGAATCACTCCAGGTCTTCTTGGATTAGATGAGTTCTCTGTGCAGGTGGGCTTATACACTCCAGGGAACACTTTATTTTGACTATTTTCTCAGGCAGTCACATCATAGCTATAAAGATATGGGCACTATACATCACTTGGAACACATAATAGTGTACTGCAAGGTAAGCCACGACTAAGCGGTGCACCATGGCCTTCTTGGTGCCCATTGACATTTGTATGCAGCAGCAGACCTGACCCTGTGGCAGGGACTAGGCCATACACTTGAACCTGCATTCCAACACACACACCACAGTGAACTTTGTAGGGTCTTGCATCCAGACTCACATTTCCTACCAGATAGAATTATTTTTATGATCACCTTTACCAGGTACTAGAAAACTTTTATGCCTGAAATTGACAGTGAAAGCAAATCCACATCTTTCTCTATTTCCCCTTCTCTACGAGTTCAATAAATAATGAACTGTGAGACTAGGCTCCACCAACTTGGGGTTTAGTACTTACTGTACGCTCTAAATCACTTGGATTTGGATCTTTTTAAAAGTTCTCTTGTATCTAAAATCCAGCCAACCTTTTGCATAGTGCATTTTTCCTTAGTAAAATTGTAAAATGCAAGTTATATTTCTAATTAATTGCCTCTATTTCTCATTAGCCACTGAACTCAGTTTCTGCCTCACAAGATTTTCCCAGAGTCGGCTGGATTGTTATTGGGTCTCTGGTCTGTGCTTCCCAGGGGATTGGGTAGATAAGAGGTGCAATTGGTTTATTTTTTATGAAGTAGAAAATGGTATTGGAAATCCTCACCAAATAACAAGGTGTATTTCAAAGAAGAAAAGGAAGAAGAATGAGCTCAGCCTTGCAAAGCAGCTTTCTAAAATAATACTTAGTTGTTTGAAGACAGCCTATTTGATTGGGGAGAAAAATCAGACCAGCCCCCGGTGTCTCCCACATCTCTAGTCTTTTAGTCTCTCCCTTATTTAACTCTATCCACCTCAGAAGATCTGGTGAGAATGGTCAACTATTCATTTATGATCAATAGAAACATGCACTAAAGAATACAATTAATGGGAAGGAGAAATTTGAAAAATGATACATTTATTTTTGGCTGGCTATTTGCAATTAGAAAAACCAGCCTTGTTATGGGTTTAAAGAGTAACCTTCCAAAACATCTGTTGGAGTACTAAGCCCTGGAGTAGCAGTATGATGAGCATTGGGGCTGTTAAACACCTGTTAGGTGGTTCAAACCCTCCAGCCACTCCTCAGAGGAAGTCGAGGCTGTCAGCTCCTGCCAACAAAATGTGCAGACTCAGAAACTTTACAAGGAGCAGTTCTTACTCTGTTCTACAGGGTTGCTGTAAATCTAAAGCAACCCCACAGTTAGGTATAGGGAGGTGGGTATGGATGTACTTACTACCACTTGACAAGAACGTTTCCTTTATGAGGTTAATGAGGTCACAGCAATGTGGGGTGCATTTTAAGCCAATTACTTTAGAACATCAATTATAAAAAGAGCAGATGAAGCACAGAAGCAAGGCAGCAGGGTGGGGGAGGGTTGATGGTATTCCACACAAAGAACACAAAGGTGCCAAGGAAAAGAAATGGAAAGGAGCCATCAGAGCCTCCCCTAGACCCAAACCTGGCCTTCCGTCTCTTCTGAGCAAATACATTTCTGTGTGTGTAGTCGCCCGTTTATGGTGTTTCTGGTACAGCAGGAACTAGGTAATTAAAGCCAACCGGAATGATCTGGAGTGCTTGGCTCTATGGTACTAATCGAGTGGAATGTGCATTGCTAGAATGGCTCTTGTTATTATTGTTGTCCAGGGCCATCGAGTCAGTTTTGACCCACAGTGATGCAACACACAACAGAAAGAAACACTGCTCAGTCCTGCACCATCCTCGCCGCTGTTTGATGCTTGATCCCAGTTACAGCCACTGTGTCAATCCTTCTCCTGGAGGGCTTCCTCTTCTTTCCTCCACTTTACCAAGCATGATGTCCTTCTCCAAGGACTGGTCTCTCCTGACAACGTGTACAAAGTATGTAAGACAAAGACTCACCATCCTTTCCTCTAAGGAGCATCCTGGACACGTTTCTTTCAAGAGAGATGTGTGTGTGTTTTTAGCAGTCCATGGTACTTTCAATACTCTTCTCCAGGACCACAATTAAAATACATCAATTGTTCTTTAGTTTTCCTTATTCAATGTCCAAATTGCACATGCACATGAGGGGTGATTGGAGACACCACGGCTTGGTTGTGGTGCACCTTTATCCTCACAGCAACATTCCCATTTTTCAATACCCTAAAAAGGCCTTGTGCAGCAGATTTACCTAATGCAATGCAGCTTTTGTTCTCTTGACTGCTGCTTCTATGAACATTGACTATGGATCCAAGCAAGACGAAATCCTTGACAACTTCAACCTTTTCTCCATTTATTATGATGCTACCTATTGGTCCCGTTGTGAGGATCTGGGCCTTCTCTACATTGAGTTGTAATCCATAGTGAAGGCTGCATTCCTTGATCTTCAAGTCCTCCTCATTTTCAGCAAGCAAGATTGTGGCATCTGCATATCACAGGTTCTGAATAAACCATCTGCCAATCCTGATACTGCATTCTTCAAACATGTTAGGTTCGCTGATTATTTTGTCAGCATGCTTATTGAATAAGAATGGTGAGAAGATATAACCCTGGTGCACACCTTTTTCTGGTTTTAAATCATGCAGTATTCACTTGTTCTCTTCCCACAACTGCTTCCTGATCCATGTACAAGTTCCAAATGAGCACAATGATGTATTCTGGAATTCCATCAAATGCGTTTGCATTGCCAATAAGACACAAGGAAACACCTGGGTTTTTTTCCCTCTGCTTTCAGCCAAGAGCAAACTTCAGCCATGGTACCCCTTGTTCTATGCCCTCTTCAGAACCAACCTGTACCTCTGGCAGCTCCCTGCCAATGTACTTCTGCAATTGTTAGAAATTCTTCAGCAAAATTTTACTTTTGCATTTTACATGCAAAATTACTTGCATGTGAAGTCAATGATATTGTTTGATATTTTGAGCATTCTGCGGGCCACCTTTCTTTGGAATGGGTACACACAGGAATCTATTGCTGTCAGTTGGTCAAGTAGCTGTCTTCAAATTTCCCTATTATAGATCAGAGAGTGCTCCCAGTGCTTCATCAGCTTGTTGAAACATTCCAATTGGTATTCCATCAATTCCTGAAGCCTTCTTTTTAGATGATGACTTTAGTGTAACTTGAACATCTGCCTTCAGGATCATTGGTTCTTGCTCATAAGCTACACCCTAAAATGATGGGATGTCAACTAGTTCTTTTGTTACAGTGACTCATTTCCATCGTCTTGGTGCTTCTTGCATCATTCAATATTTTGCCCATAGACTCTTTCAATATTGCAACTTGAGGCTTGGATATCTTCTTGAGGTCTATTAGTTTAAGATATGCTAAGTGCATTCTTCCCTTTTGGTTTTCTAACTCTAGGTCTTTGCAGATTTCATTAGAATGCTTTACTTAATCTTCTCAAGCTGCCTTTTGAAAATTTCTATTCAGCTTGTTGACATAATTTCTTCCACTTGTCATAGTTATTTTGTGATTAAGAGCAAGTTTCAGAGTCTTTTCTGATTCCCACTTTGAGCTTTTCTTTCTTTACCGTCTTTTAAATGACACTGTGCTTTTCTTCTTGAATGACGGTCTCTGTCCTCCCGCAGCTTATCTGGTCTCTGTCATTAGTGTTCATTGCAGAAAATCTGTTCTTTAGATGTTTTCAAAATACAGGTGTGATAGACTCATGGTCATATTTTGACTCCTGTCATCATTTTCTTCAGCTTTAAGTACATATAAGCAATTGATCATCTCTTTTGCAGTTAGCCCCCTGGTCTGATTTTAGCTTTTGCTATTGAGCTTCTTCATTGTCTCTTCCCCCAGACGTACACAATTTGATTTCTGTGTGTTCTATCTGGAGAAGTCCATGTGTATATCCTTTTGTATTGTTGAGAAAAGGCATTTGCTATGAATAAGTCATTGGTTTAAAAAATGACATAAGGGAATCTCCAGTTTAATTTCTTTTACCAAGTACATATTGTCCAACTACTGTTTCTTCCTATTTGTTTCCAAATTTTACATTTCCTATCTCCAATAATTATCAATGCATTTTGATTGCATGTTTCATCACTTTCAGACTGGAGTCGTTTGTCGATTTCTTCAATTTCTTCATCATTAGCTTTTTATGTTGGTACGTAACCTTGAATAGTAGTTGTGTTGATTGAATTTCCTTGAAGGTGGATAGATATAATTCTACCACAGATAGCGTGGTACTTCAAGACTGATTTTGAAATGTCCTTTTTGACAATGAATACAATGCCATTCCCCTTGATAATGTCACTCTATAATAAATCATATGCTTTTCTGATTCAAAATGACCCAAACCAGTCCATTTTTAGCTCACTAATGCCTAGAATATGGATCATTGTGCGTTCCATCTCATTTTTGACTACTTTTCCTGCAGGAGCCCTGGTGGCCTAGTGTTTACGCATTGGTCTGCAATCCACAAGGTCGGCAGTTGGAAACCACCAGCAGCTCGGAGGGGGAAAACCTGGGTTTTCTACTCCTGTGAAGAGTTACAATGTTGCAAACTCACAGGGGCAGTTCTGTCACATCTTATAAGGTCCCTAAGAGTCAGATCCACCTTATGGCAGTGGGTTTGTTTTGGGTTTTTTATTTTCCTAGATTCATATTGCCTACATTCAACATTCCAATTATTAGAGTTTTGCAGCAATTTCTTTTTTCTTTTCTTTCTTTTTGAAATCATTTTATTGGGGCTCTTATAGATGTTATAACAATCCATAAATCAATTATATCAGGCAAACCTGTACATGTGTTGGCATCATTATTTTCAAAATATAATCTTTCTACTTGAGCCCTTATTATCAGCTCCTCTTTTTCCCTCCCTCCCCCATCCTCCCTTGTAAACTCCTGAAAAATTGTATATGTATTTTTTTCATATCTTACACTGTCCGCTGTATCCCTTTCCGCACGTTTCTGTTATTCATCCCCCTTGGGAGGGGGAATATACATCCATCATTGCTGTTGGTTCCCTCTTCCTCCCCCACCCCCATCCTCTTCCTCCCCCACCCCCATCCTCTTCCTCCCCCACCCCTATCCTCTTCCTATCCTCGTGGTATTACTATTCCTATTACTGTTTCTGAGGGTTTGTCTGTCCTGGATTCTGAGTGTCGGAAGTTCTTATTTGAACCAATGTTAACTACTCTGGTTTAGCGGGATTTGTGAGGTAAAATTGGAATCATGATAATGAAGGGAGGAAACATTAAAGAACCAGAGGAATAGTGTGTGTTTCATCAGTGTTATATTGAACCCTGGCTGAATCGTCCCTTCTGTGTGACCCTTCTGTGAGGGATGTCCAATTGTCTATAGACAGGCTTTAGATCTCCACTCTGACCCCTCCCCTTCACATCGATATAATTGATTGTTATTGATATTCTGATACCTGATCCCACCCACACCTAGTAATCACACAGACTGGTGTGCTGCTTCCATGTTGACTTTGTGGCTTCCCCACTAGATGGCCACTGTGAGAGGGTCAGACCTGACTCGCCTCCTGCACTGTCTCCAGTGTTGTCCTCTGTAGTCCTATAGACCAGTGAGGTGACATCGTGTCTCGTGTTGGGGCTGGCCCTGTGGTCCTCTCTGTTGGCTGCTCAGAGCAGGAAAGTCGTCATTGAGGCTTGGTGGATCAGGAGAGGTTCATTCTCTCTCTCTCTCTCTCTCTCTCTCTCCCCTCTCCCCTCTCCCCTCTCCCCTCTCCCCTCTCCCCTCTCTCACCCACTCTCCCCCTCTTAGTTTGCTCCCATGTGATCAGGACAGACCAGCCACTCTCCTGGGCATATATCTTCAGCGCTCTCCTCTATAGTACATTCTTCTAGGCATGGAGTCAGCATAGCTCTGACTGGGGCCGGCCTGAAATACTCTGTTGATGTACTGTTCCATGCCCGTATGCTGCCCTCAAGGATTGGTGCACTGGAATGAAGTCTGCTCTCTCTCTCCCTTTCCTTTGGAGACATAAACAATACGCTTCCCATCGGTGGATGAGTGTCCTGTTCCCCCAGTGCAATCATTCCTTTCTTAACCCCTCCTTTTCAGTTGGATGCCATGTGCATCCCAGGGTTGGGTCTGACCCCTGCCAGGATGCCTGGATTTCAAACCAGAAATTATGCATTAAGTACCGTATTCTCTATGCCCGGTGTGCTTTTTGTGCTTATCTCAGTGGACACATGTTGTACAAGTCTTTGTGCTTGGCTTACTTCACGTAGCATAATTTCCTCCAAGTGTTCCCATGAGATGATATGCTTCGTGGGTTCATCGCTGCTTTTTAGCGATATGTAGTACTCCTTTGTACTACATACCAGAGTTTTTAATCCATTCATCAATTGATGGAAATTTAGGTTGTTTCCAATTCTTTGGGATTGTGTACTGTGCCACGATGACCATTGGAGTGCAGATGTCTGGTCATAGTCTATTTCTTACTTCTTCTAGGTACATGCCCAGTAGGAGGATTGCTGGATCACAGAGTAGCTTGATTTCCATTTCTTTTAGGTATCGCCATATCGGTTTCCATAATGACTGTACATACCTACAGGACCACCAGCAGTAGATGAACGTTCCTATCTCACCACAGCCCCCCCAACATTTGTTGATTTCTGATTTTTTGAATTGGGCTACTTTAGAGGGTGTTAGCTCGTATCTTATGGTTGTTTTAATTTGCATTTCCCTTTTGGCTAATGATCAGGAACATTTTCTCATGTGTTTATTGGCCATTCAGATTTCTGTCTTTGTTAAACTTCTGTTCAGTTCTTTTGCCCACCTCTTCAGTGGGCTATTTGTTTTTTTCTTGTTGTAGGCTAGCAAAGTATTATAGATTTTAGTAATAAGTCCTTTGTCTGATGTGTCATTGCTAAAGATATTTTCCCAGTCTGTGGACTCTCTTATTACTCTCTTGGTGAAGTCTTTCAATGTACACAGGTGTTTTTTCTTTACTATATCCCACTTGTCAATTTGTGCTTCCTCTGTGTCTGTGTCCTTCCCAATTTGTGGTAGCCTAAGTATGACCTGTACTAAGGTTCTTAGGTTTGTCCCAATTCCCTCATTGTTGGCCCTAATAATTTGGGGTTTTACCTCGAGATTTTTGATTTACCTTGAATTTATTCTTGTGCATGGAGTGAGGTAAGTGTCTTGCTTTATTTTTCTGCAGGTAGATATTCATTTTTTTCCCAGCAATACTTGTTGAAGAGGGCATCTACTTCCCATCTGATATTTTGGGGGCCCTTATCAAAGATCAGTTGTTTGTATGCTGATGATTTTATTTCTGGGTTTGCTCCTCTTTTCTGTTGGTCTGAGTATCTGTCTTCATACCAGTGCCACACTGTTCTGACCACTGTGGCTGTGTACTAGGTATGAACATCAGGTAAGCGAGCCCTCTGACTGTGTCCTTCTTCCTGAGGAGTTCTCTGCTGGTTCTGGGCTGCTTTGCTCTCCCTATGAAGTTGGTAATCAGTTTTTCCAATTATTTGAAGAAAGATGTTGGCATTTGTATCAGGATAGTGCTAAACTTATATAGTTCCTTGGGTAGGGCTGACATCTTTACTATATTGAGTCTTCTAACCCACGAGCATGGGATATTCTTCCATTTTTGGAGGTCTCTTTTGCCTTCTTGTAATACTGTTCTATATTTTTCGTCATACATATCTTTTGGTGTTTTTATTAGGGATAGTCCTAGATATTTCATTTTGTACTTGGCTATTATGAAGAATACTACCTTTTTGATCTCCTCTTCCATGATCTTATCTGATGTAGCTAGCAATCCAGTAGACTTCTATTTACTGATCTTGTATCCTACCATGCTACCATATTCCTCTAATGCAGCGGTTTTCAACCTGTGGGTCATGACCCCTTTGGGGGTCGAATGACCCTTTCACAGGGGTGGCCCAATTCATAACTGTAGAAAAATTACAGTTATGAAGTAGCAGTTAAAATAATTTGATGGTTGGGGGTCACCACACCATGAGGAACTGTATGAAAGGGTCGCGGCATTAGGAAGGTTGAGAACCAAGGCTCTAATGCTTCCAGCTGTCCTTTGGGGTTTTCACTTTATAGAATAATGTCACCTGCAAATAACGGTAGTTTCACCTCTCCTTTCCCCAGGTGAACACCTTCAATGTCTTCCCTTTGCCATGTGTTGATAGCTAGGACCTTCAATACAGAGTTGAGTAAAAGTGGGGACAAGGGCATCTTTGGTCACTTTTTCCAGTGGGATTATTTTCATTCCCCACTGACTACAATGTTGGTTGTTGATTTTTCATATATAGTTTGTGTTATATTGAGGAATTTTCCTTCCATTCCTATCTTCTTGAGTGTCTTAAACAGGAATGGGTAGTGGAAGTTGTCGTATGCTTTTTTTTGCATCTATTGATATTATCGTGTGGTTTTTATCCTTTTTCTTATCAATGTGGTGAAAAATGTTGATAGACTTTCAGATGTTGAACCATCCCTGAATCCCTGGAATGAATCCCACTTGATCATGATGAATTTTCGTTTTATATACTTATGTATTCTATTGGCCAATATTTTAAAAGGATTTTTGCATTGATATTCATTAAAGATGTTGGTCTGTAGTTCTTAATTCTTGTGGGATCCTTGCCCACTTGCTATACTAGTGTCATAGAAAGTGTTCAGGAGTTTGCTGTCCTTTTCTATGCTCTGGAAAAGCTGTGTAGGATTAGTGTCAGTTCTTCCCTGAGTGCTTGGTAGAATTCTCCTCTGTAGCTGTCTGGCCCGGGGTTTGTTTTGTTTTAAGTTGGTAGTCCCTGGATAACTTTATCTATTTATTCTATTGCTATGGGTCTGTTGAAGTTCCTGACATCTATCTGAGATAATCTAAGGAGGGATTGTTTTTCCAAATATTTGTCCATGTCTGTCATGTTGTTAAATTCATTGGAGTACAGATCCTCATAATACTGTGTAATTAACCTTTTAATTTCATTAGAGTCTGTTGTAATTTCCCCGGTTTCATACTTTATCCTGTGTATAATTTTTTGCGCCTTCCTTTCCTTGGCTAGGTTTGCCAACAGTCTGTTGATTCTTTCAAAGAACTTTTTACTGAGTTGATTTTTTTGTATTGTTTTCTTATTTCCCCTCTCAATTAACTCTACCCTGATTTTTATTATTTCATTCCTTTTGCTATCAGTAGGATTATTCTGTTGACTCTGTTCTAATTCTTGGAGGTTTTATGACAGCATATCAATCATAAGTCTCTCTTCTTTTTTCATGTGTGCATTTATTGCTATAAAACTTCCTCTGATAATTGATTTTGCTGTGTCCCAAAGGCTTGGGTACATTGTATTTTCATTCTCATTGATTTATAAAAATTTCCTAATTCCATCTCTAATCTGGGACAGCATTCAATTTGCAGAAGAAAGTTATTAATCTTCCAGTTGTTCACCCTGGTTTTCTTTATCACCCTTTTGTTGATTTCCAGCCTCATGACACAGTGGTCTGAAAGGCAGGCCTGAGTGACCTCTATGTGTTTGAATTTACTCAGGCTGAACCTGTGTCCCAGAATTTGGTCTGTTTTTGAATATGTGCCATGTGCACTTTAATAGAATGTGAATTTTTTTGCATTTGGGTGGAGAGCTCTAAAAATGTCTATCAGGTTAAGGTGCCTAACTGTAGTTTATTTCTGTGGCCTCTTTGTTAAGCTTCTTTCTCAGTGATCTATCTTTCTCAGAGAGTGGTATATTAAAGTCACCTACTATGATTATTGAACCAATGATTACTTTTTCATCTTTTGGAGAGTTTGATTGATAACTTTTCGCACATCTTTGATCGGGCGTGTATTTATTATGTTCACTGGTTCTTAGTCTTCTGATCCCTTAAGGATTACATAGTTCCCATCCTTATCTATTGTTATGGGTTGCACCTTGAGCTCAGTTTTTTCAGAGATTAGGATAGCACCCCTGCACTTTTGAATTGCCATTCGCTTAATATATTTTCCATGAGCATATAATTCTTAGCCTATTTTTGTCTGTGAGCTTAAGATGTGTGTCTTGTAGATAACAGAGTGATGGGTTATGTTTTCTAAGCCAGTCTGTAAGCCTTTGTCTTTGTGTGTGTGTATAAGAAAGAGCTTTATATAAAGACTAATTTATTTTATTTTATTTTAATGTACAGCCATTTCATATAGGAGGAGGTCATTAAAAATAATCTGCCCTCTTCAGATCATGGCAGGGTTAATCTATCCCACAAGCATAACCACTTCAGTCTATTATTAAGATCTGAAGCAGTAGTCAAATTGTAAAGAGTAATTGTTTATTAAGAAAACATCCCAGACCAGTCCAGATCAAATCCATAAGTCTGATATTAGTCCATATGTCCAATACCAATCTATAAATTCTTCTTACACAGAACATACAATTACATTAAATGCAGGAAAATCACAGGCCAGTGGGTGGAAAGTCTTGTGGATTCCTCCTGTTATCACTACTTTCTTTCTTTAAATCCTTTTATTAAGGGCTCATACAACTCTTATCACAATTCATACATACTTAAATTGTGTAAAGCACATTTGTATATTCATTGCCCTCATCATTCTCAAAACATTTCCTCTCCACTTGAGCCCCCGGCATTAGGTCCTTATTTTTCCCCTCCCTCCCTGCTCCCCACTGCCTCATGAACCATTCATTGATAATTTACAAATTATTAGTTTGTCATATCTTATATTGTCCAATGTCTTCCTGCACCCATTTTGTTGTCCATCCCCCCAGGGAGGAGGTCACATGTAGATCCTTGTAATCGGTTCCCCCCTTTCCAACCCTCTACCCTCCCAGTATCACCACTCACACCACTGGTCCT
>NW_022103900.1:50718392-50734432 GCF_000313985.2 Echinops telfairi
CTGCTCTAAGTAGGATCATTGTCCTCAAGGCCTGGTGGGCCAGGATGTGCTCCACTCTCTCCTTCTCCCCATTCTTCTGCTCTCATGTGCTCCGATCAGATATGTCCCTCTCCCAGAGCTGCAGATTCAGTGCCGTCCTTTGAAATAAATTCTTCTGGTGGGAGGGACAGATGTCCACATAGTTGGGATTGGGGCCGGCCCCTCAGACCTCTCCACTGAAGTCTTTGTCTTTTAATGGATGAGTTCAAATCATAGATATTCAGAGTTTTTAAATCCATCTGTGGAGTCTTTGATGTCATCTCCTACCTTTTTTGTTGGGTGTTTTCCTACCTCCTTCCTTATCAGTGTGTTGTGTGTGTAGAGGAGTTCATTCTTGCCTTCTTTCAACCATTGAGCAAATGTTGTCTTGGGGGCTGTTTTCAGTGTGTTAACTTCTGGGTGGAGTTGTTCTAAGTGGTGGTCTCCTATTTATACTTGGTGAATGATGTTCTTCTGACCAGAGTGGAGGGGCAAGAATTTTTTTTGTAACACTGAGTTTCTTTTAACAAATTCTTTGAGTTTTTCCTTGTCTGAGAAGACTCTTACTTCGCTATCTATCTTGACTGATTGTTTGGCAGTATAGAGGATTCTTGGGTTGGCATTGTACTCTTTCAGCTTTTGGAAGATGTTACTCCACTCCTCTTCTTCATAGTATCTGCTGAAAGATCTGAGCATATTCTTATCTGAGTACCTTTTTTTCCCTAGCTGCTCTTACGATTTTCTCCTTTTCCTCAAAGTTGGATAATTTAACTATTATAGGCCATGGTGAATTCTTTTTGGGTTTCAGTCTAGTTGGTGTCCTCTGCTTCCTGAATGATTGCCTGATTCTCATGCATTAATATGGGGAAGGTTTCTTCCAGGAATTCCCTGGCTATTTTTGCAAATGACTCCTTTGTTGTGCCTTGTTCCAGCATTCCAATTATGCTAATGTTGTTCCTCTTCACACAAACAGAAAAAGAGCTTATAGGTTTAAAACTTGAACCTCCTAAACAAAATAATGGAAAGCCAATCCGGAAAAAGATAAAAACTATATAATACATCAAGATCCAGTTGGATTTATCTCATAAATATGGCTAGAAAATGTTACTCACTGTGATAGTTTATTGCTAAAATTCACTATATTTATATAGTAAAAGAGAAACAATATATGATTACCTTAATAGATGAAGGGAAAGCATTTGATAAAATGCAATATTTGTAAAACAATTCTTTGAAGCCTAGAGTTAAAGGGAATTTCTCTATCCTGTTAAAGGATAATTACAAAACACCTACAGCAAGCATCATGGATGAAATTTTAGAATTATTTCCTTCAAAATATGACAGGGCTATTACTGTTACATCTTGGGTTGAAGGCCTTAACCAGTTCAGCAGGACAAGAAAAATAGAGAGAGAGAAAGAGAGAGCGCAAAAGGATGAAAAAACAATAAGGAAATAAAAGTACTCATTGTTTGTAAATAATATGGTCTTCTATATTTAAAGAAAACTCAATGCCATCAAGTCAATGCCAACTCATAGCAGTTCTATATAGAACACCATATAATATTTTTAAGAAAGAATTTTTTTAATTAATGAGTTTGGCAGTTACTACCTATAAGGGGTGTGGTAGTAACATAATCTTGTGTCAATTTGAGGATTAAGAGTGTAGGGGTGGAGTCTAGCTTGTCAATCCAGAGATAGCCAATGAGACCTCAGTGTGGACATGGCCTTCTCCAGAGAATTCTGGGAACTGCTGTATTTTTCCTCCTTGGAGGCAGAAGACAGACTCTCTCTGTTCAGTCCCTGTGAGACATCCTAGCTGACAAGAAACTCTCCCTTGGCTCACTCCCTGAGATGATGCTCTACTGACAAGACACATGGGGGCTACACTCTGGGAGCTGGAGAAGCCATATGGACCTACCCTGATGCAATCAGACCTCTAGATCCGGAGAACCCATGTGGAGACCCCTGCCAGTGCTGAGATGCTTACAATGCCACTGGATCCAAAGACTTTCTCCCCACTGGCCTATGGTCATCCTGTAGTCAACATTGTTGCATATATTTTGTGAGTCTGAAGAGGACTTTATAGATTGGTATCAGACATATGGGTTAATATTGGACTTATGGGCTTGGACTAGACTGGGTTGGGATGTTTTCTTAATGTATAATTACCCTTTACATAAAACTTTCTCTTATACACATATGTGCATCCATGTATTTGTTTCTATATTCTACCCAGACTGACACAAGGGGTCGTTATACAAACATTTCTGTACACAAGCATCAAAAGCGTATTATTATTTTTCAAAGATATAATATGCCATTGCAATAAAAATCTAAAATAAATTGGAATAAATGTAATAACATTTGAGAAAACCTTAAAAGTCATTTAAAGATATTAAAGAAGATCTAAATGGATATCATGTGTTGAAATCATAGATGGAAGTCTCAGTAGTATATATGTATCAGCTATCCCCATTGATTTAATACAAATATATTAACAACCCAAGAAGTTCACTGTGCATATCTGTGTTGCTGATTCAAACATGTATACCAAAATAACCATGATATATGAATTAATTAGGGATTTGTTAATTTTCATAATGAACATCTGGAACCCTGGCTGGTTTATTCTCACTTATTTACTATCCAATGTGTGTGTACCTTGTCCGTCAGAAAGCATCCATGTGTTATTTTGAAAACTAAGTTTCTTTTATTTCATGGTTCTGTCTTGCTCTAGCCACTAAAAGTTCCCTGTATTCAATTGGCCAGTAAGGAGAAAGTAGACAGAGAAATTGCCTATACTGTACCTTAGCTTGGTACCAACAGTCTCACTTCACCTGGCAACATCTAACTGCAGGAGATGATGCTGGGAACTGAATTCTACTACAAGGCCATGGGACGAGGAGAGAGTCTTGAGGAACAGTATAACACGGCCAGTCTGCCCCAGCCCTCCTAGAGAAAGAATGCAGGGGAATTCATCTCCTCGATCTCAAGACTTCAAAACATAAGCACTCACATACACATGCATGTGCACGTACACATATACATATACTTTTACACTAACGTACTATAAGTATGTGTGTGTGTGTGTGTGTGTGTGTGTGTGTGTCAGGCTAGGAAACCCACAGGGCCGGTTCCACCCTGTCCTATAGGGTCATTATGAGTCAGAATAGACTGGGTAGCAGTAAGCTTGGAGTGTATGCATGTAGAAAAGTAGATAAGAATTAAGGATTAACAAACTGGCTCAATGAAAACCATCTTCAAAATTCAGAAAGAGAAATCCAAATATTTTGAGACTTGATATCTTATAGAAGAGGCAGTTCAAGACAAGTAGAAAAAGCATAGTCCATTCAAAGAACAGATGTGTCTGTTTATAATAAGAAAAAATAAAATTAAACTATACCTCACACTATATAAAAACAAATTCTATGCAATCTTAAGGTATTACATATAAAAAGAAAAATTTGAAAACGTTTATAAAAACAATATCTGGGACCATATATGTGTATGTTGCTGTTGTTAAGTGTCATCGAGTCAGTGGTGGCCCATGACAACCCTACGCACAGTAGAGTGAAACACTGCACAGCCCTGCCCCATCCTCACAGTTGTTCCTGTGCTTGAGCGCACCGATGATACATGTGCATAGAAGGAAAGAATTCCATTTCCCACAGAAACCATCAACAAGGGGAAATCTTAATAAATTTGACTACATTAAAATTTAGAATTTGTATTTCCTGAGCTATGAAAAAATGATAAGCTACAAACTAGAAGAAATGTATAACACATATATCTTGTATATATTAAAAAACTTCTAAGCATCAAGGAGAAAACATAGACGTGCTCACAGGATTAGATAATGAAAAAGGGATATAGCCTGATAGATAATTTCACACTTACCATATTGGCAAAACTGAAAATCCAACAATCCCAAGAGTTGGTAAGAAGGTGGAGTGATTAGAATGCGTACAGAATGCTGGTGACAGTATAAATTAATATAATTACTTTGTATGCCCGCTTATTAGATCTTATAAATGTAAGAGCCTCATATGTCACAACCCAGTAAATTTTATGCCTAGAAATGAGCTCTCAGATTCCCTCCACATGTGTGCCAGGAGACAAATACTAAAATCTTCTTACCACAATTGCTTATACTTTTAAAAATCTGAAAATACCCCAAATGTTTGTGGACAGGGGAGGTGATGAATAAGTGGTGCTACACTCAGCCAGTGGGGTACTTTATTCAGCAGTGATCATCAATTGAAATATTCCTGTATGCATGCCCATGAATAAAACATACAATTGGATAAAACCACACAAGTGGAAAAATAATACCGACTGAATTTCTGCAAACAATGTGCGGGAACATAAAACTAAACCATCTATTATTAAGGAGCCATGCAGTATGGGTCTGTAATGAACTACAGTAATGACAACTATAATGAAAATCAAGGCAATAGACTCAAAATTGGGATCTCTGTTATGCCTGGGCAGTGGAGCGAGATTAATGCCCAGGAAAAGCACACGGACATTTCCATCATGCTAGTAACATTTCACTCTGTACACGTAGGGTCTGCTCAGACCTTCACTCCACTACATACCCGATTTACACATTGCCTTATATGTATGACGTGATTATCAGAATTTCAAACGTTTTTAGAGTTGGTGATGTCTGCTTTAGACAAGGGAGACCCATGTCCATTGGATGATAGCATTGTCTTTTTCTCTCCGTTAATCAGTCATCTGGGCTTCCTTTATAATAATATCAAATGAGACTCAGTCACAAAAAGAAAAGTATGTGACCACTAGTCAAAAGTGTTGTTAGCAGCATTTCAGATCAAACACCACCCGCCCCCCTCAAAAACAAAACAAACTCACGGCCATCAATTTGGCCACTCACAGTGGCCTAATACAACAAGGTGGACCTGTCCCTGTGAGTTTCTGACACTATTTATGGGAGTAGGAAGCTCCATCTTTCTCCCAAAGAGCAGCTAGTGATTTTGAACTGCTGACCTTGTGGATCACAGTCCAATGCCTAACCACTACACCATACAGGTCTATTTCAAATAAAATCTGTGTGGTTAAACAGGCGTCTGTGATCAGTGGATGGCTGTAGATAAATTCTCTCAGCAATACATTGTTCTTTGTCTTGTTAGATTGCCTTCAAAAACAGGAACAATAAAAACCTTCCTAGTCAAAAAGTATTTGTGAAGCTGTTATTTTTTGATATATCTTCCACCTAGATCTACACACTTCTGAAGATGGTCTTCTCATTTTTCTAACCTTTCTCCAAAAATTCTGTGCTGCTTGATTTACACCACATCAAAATGGCAGCTTTGTGTTCCTTTATATTGTTCTTAGGGACACTGTGGTGTAGTAAGTTATGCGTTGGGCTGTTTATGGCAAGGTGAGCAGTTTGAAACCACCAGCTGCTCAGTGGGAGAAAGATGAGGCTTTCTACCCCTGTAGAGTTACAGTCTCAAATACCCACAGGGGTAGTTCTATTCTGTCCCATAGGGTCACTGATGAACTGGATGCCAATAGGTTTGGGGTTTTGTGTTTCAGATAATGCTCTTAGAGTTTGGAAATTAAAAGAAGTCTGAGGGGCAAGATCAGATGCTAGGTTGGATGGGAGTAAGGTTCCAATACAGAATTCTAGTAGGACAATCCTTGCTACTCTTGAAGAATTACTAAATGCTTTACTGCGATGGAATAAAAATTTTAAAATCCTAGACACAATTTTCCTGGCCTATTTGTCATGAACACAGTTTTCAATTTTCCTAAAATTTCTATAAGCCCCTGTGATTGGTTAGTGTCCTTCAAGAAAATCTGCCAAGATTACCCATTGCAGATCGCAAAAATAGCAGTCGCCATGGCTGTAATCTTCTGACCCAATCTCTCTGCCCTGAATTTATGTGGCCCAGCAAATCCCTCTGAAACCTTCTTGTGATTGGACTTGGCTCTCTGGGTTGCATTGGTAAGTCCCAGACTCCTGGTTATGCTTCAGTTTATCAAAGTATCTTCATTAGCTGCTTTCTGACTTAAAGACAGATGGAAAATTCAGCTTTTTGAGCTAGCAGATGTTCATACAATGCTATTGACACCCTTGGAGCTGAAAGCTTGCTAAAGCCAAGATGTCCACTTAAAATTGAAAACACCAAACCATGTGAGATTCCAAATTCATCAGCTAGCCTATGAATGCTAATAGTATGACCATTTTCTACCAGCTCGTGGACTTCAGCACAGTTTCTTCATTCACCAAGGTGGATAGACTTTTCTTTCTTACCTCATCTTTGAGGTCTTCTTGACGATCCTTAAAATATTCAATTCATCTAAAACTGTTCTTTACATGAGTTGTTGTTCCCCTAAATAGGTTTCAAAGCCTCATTGATTTGGAAAAATGCCCACACGAGTTTTGTAAAGATTTGATAGTAGTCCTGTCCTCAATATTGCTTTGTTTCCATGGCACAAAAAAGCATCCTTTACTTGGAAGGCACCTCAACAGGACGAAGGCCAATGCATTACAGAGAGAACTTGTCTGCTGCCAATCACGGATGGTGGAGATATCTTTGAGGTCATCTTGTACTAAATAAACCAGGGCACGTGTGAACTAGAGTCCTAGAAGCAATACTCTTTTACTTACCCATATGTGTGTTCTGTCAAACGATTGACTTATAACTTTACTTATACTTTACTTATAAGGAGCCCTGGTGGCATAGTGGTTACATGTTGGACTGTGATCTACATACACGGTGAGCAGTTCGAAACCAGCAGCAGCTCCACAGGAGAAAGACTGGGCTTTCTACTCTCGTCTACAGTTTCGGTCTCAGAGACCCACAGGGAACTGCTATGGGTCAGTATTGACTTAATGAAACAAGTTTGGTTTTGGTTCGTATACTATAATTTCTCCATCTGGAAAATATCTTCTCCATTACAGCCATGTAAAGTTTAATCTATAGAACACATGCAGTTTGTGGTGTATAAAGGTCACACAAGCATAAAGGGTTATTTTAACAAGGGTGAAGATACAGCCAGGAATCGTGTGGCTTCCACAACTTAGCTCTCTCGTTTGCGAACTTGTGGCCTTGGAAAAGCTACTGAAGAGCTCTGAGCAGAAGTGTTGTCATGTGTAAAACAGAGATAATAGTGTCTACTTTAAAGTCCTTATACTGTATGTCAACAATCTAGTAAAATTGTTTGCTTGAACATAGTAGAAGATCACTCTGACTGAGTTAAGGGATAAAATAGGTTTACTTAAAAGAGGAATGATTTTACTTAACTCCAAAGGTCTCGTGTAGAACTAACTTCAACAAGTGAGATGCTTTCAGGATCCAGGCCGTGTTTCTCCCTCCAGAGCCGCCTGGACTTCCATCTCTGTCTTTCTCTGCTGCTGGACCTCATTCTTTCTCAACCGCCCTCCTCCGGGGAGAGACCTTCTCCCTGCCCCATGTCCTGAAATGTATTCAAGCCCAGATATTAATAGTCACTGACCATGCGTTCAGTCTTCATTTCAAATTCCCCAAATAAGTTCACATCAGGTCAGTCACCCACCCATAACCCCGTCTGCCATGGCCAAGGACATAGGGACACAAAGAACAGACACGGTGACTCCAGGAAGACACTGCAGCCCCCAGCACTGAGAAAGGTGTCTCATAATGAATCCCATAGTTCTCACTGCGCCACCCCCCCTAAAAAACCAGAACAAACAAATGCCATCCAGCTCATCCTATCTCCTGGCCTTCTCATACATATGAGCTTTATCCCTCAAAGGTCATTACAGGAAAGCCCAGGGGAAACAGGTTGTGTGTCGTGTTTTGCAGTGCATTATTGAATTTCTGAGATGTTATTTCCTCAGAAGAAAAGCCTGGCTTTGGAAGTCCACGGCCAGTAAACACTCTGTGGTACACGCAAGTCAGCACACTCAGACTTGCCAGGAGTTGGCATCAACTCGATAGCAACAAGGATATTTAATTCCTTGTATGAGAGCGCACAGTTGAATGCATCTGGCTGCTAACTAACAGGTCTGGAGCTGTGGTCCATCTGGAGGCCAGGCCTGTGTGGCAGTTAGACTTGATGTCAATTTGACTTTGTGTGAATGTGCAAGGATGCCATCCTGACCATCAGGCCACTGCCTGCTGAGGACTTCCTGGGGGATGTGGCCTTTTTAGAGGAGAGACACTGGGCATGTCTTCCTCTCTGCCACTTTGCCTTCCTCTTCACTGGGGCGCTGTGTCTGCCTCTAGAGGTGGCCCCATGTGGGATGCTGGCCTGGTTTCCACCAAACTTGGGTCTATGCATCTGTGTACCCAGAGTCCTGTGATTTCCCCCCCTTTCCTGCTTCACCTTTCTCCATCAGCAGCCTGCAGCTACATGAGTCTAAAGAGGCTCCTGGCTGGCACCAGACCCATGGACTTCAGTTGGACTGGGTTGGGATGCCTTCTTAATATGAAATTTCTCCTTGATATAAAGTTCCTTCTTATTCATAGAAGAGTGTCATGGGTTTTGTTTCTCAACCCAGCCCAACACAGTCTTGAGATCTACTTTCAAACCATCAGCCATACATGGACCCACATGGGATCAACATAAATCAGAACCAACTTGACAGGGATTGCTTTATTCCTTAAGACAAAATCAGAAGATTGGGATTGTTCACATGAATCGCACACCCAACTTCATGTAGAACCACAAGAACCACAGCAGAAGCAAGTGCTGAATGGAGAGTGACCACGCTCCGTTCGTCTGCATGCCGAGACGGCACAGGCCCTCCATGGGGGGCTGTCCTCGCGGAGTGGCTTCATACTCTTTGTATCAAAGTTTTCTTTGATCAACTCCTTGTTCATCGGAGAACTCTGTGGAGAAAAATCTTTACAACTGCTGTTAGGCTTTTAAAACAAGAGTGATACTCTCAGTGGGCGAGCAAATGCAGTTTGAATGTAATGTTTTCTGGTCTCCCTTGAAGCGACCAGGGCCTGTGACGGTGGCATAAGCTGTCCAGGGATTGAT
Source organism: Echinops telfairi (assembly GCF_000313985.2). Taxonomy (NCBI): domain Eukaryota; kingdom Metazoa; phylum Chordata; class Mammalia; order Afrosoricida; family Tenrecidae; genus Echinops; species Echinops telfairi. The sequence goes on from NW_022103900.1 coordinate 50,727,411, forward strand.
ATTCACATCCCACCATCAACATCAGAAAGAATGGCAGGCTTTCTCAAGCCCTTATGGAGGACATTTCTCCAGGATCAGCCTACAAGTCTCCACCATTTACAGCCAGATTGAGAAGAATGTATACAAAGGTGAACATGTTGTACAAAGAGTATGGTTTTTGGATTCAAACAACTTGAGTTGCAACTGATTTTTACTAGTTGGCAGCTGTGTAATATTGGAAATTTTTCCTTAATCACTCTAAGTCTCTGTTCCTTCATTTTAGTGCCTAATTCCTCTGTGGGTTGCACAGATTGATATATCAAGGTATTTTCAGCCATGAGTCACTACAGAAAACCAAATGCAATTTGTATGTCCTTTTAGAGACTGGAAGATGGTAGAATTAAGGGAAGCAGGCAGATGCAAGACAATAAAGTGTGGTGAAACTGTGTTGGCATTTAAATTTTTTAAATTGCTATTGAGAACAATTCCACTCAAACTCTGTTTGGGACTTATGCCCTGGCATTCAATAAACGTTTCTTTGTCCTCTTTCCCTTCCCTCTACTGCTCCATGACGACAGTCTGGTCTCCTTTTAAAATTCATTCTATTGATTCGTCTTAGGATATGCTTTGGAACTTTGTAAAGGCATGTCTGCTACTCCTGGGATCTAGTGGTCAAAGGGAGTAAGGGTAGTGGTCTTTATAATAGAGATTCCCCCAGTTCATGAAGGTGAAATATTGTTTATATTGGTTGGGGCCCATGATTAAGTTATATTTTACATGTAAACAGGTATTTCTGTCCCATGTTTGATTTGCAGTGAATTCCAACAACACAGGTCCCAAGGCTTGAGTGAAGATTGTGTTCTGTTTCACTCGGAAGAAGAGCAGAAGTCCACTATTGCAGCAGGTCTTGACAACCTTGTTTGTGGTGTTGAAGTCCCAGTAGAATGCACAGGGACAGCTCACAACAACAGGGTGCATTACTCCAAAGAAAAGCGGCCTCCAAGGTCTCTCTTCACAGATAGCCTAAGTGAGCCCCTGAGCTGGAAAGAGGAAATTAAAATCAATGTGATTCTTCGTAAAGGAAGCCTGGTGGTGGCCTCCTGGGCTACTCGTTGGGCTGCTAATCCCAAGGTCAGCAGCTTGGAATTGCCAGCTGCTCAACAGAGATGAGGTGTTCTAATCCTATAAAGAGGTGCCGTCTCAGAAGTCCACAGGCCCAGTTCTACTGTGGCCTATAGGGTCACTGTGACTTGGAATTGACTCAATGGCGGTGAATTTGGTTTGGGTTCATTAAGTTGTACGCACTTGGAAATTGCATTATGGCTTTTAGTGTAGTCATAACCAAACATTTGCAGTTTGAAAAACAAATCTCAATTCTTTATTAAAGAGTTGTCTTTTATATTTTCTCAGTTTTCTAGTCAAGGTAAGGCAGTTATATATGAATATGAGATGGTAATTATACAAGAGGGCTCCAAAAAAATGTTGGTGGAACATTGTTATCATCTTTTAATTCCACTCTTCCAAGAACTATTTGAAGCACTCTCATATTATCAAGGTGACACAAAAGGTTTGTGCTTAACTTGCAACCAAAACCAAAAGGTTAGCAGTTCGAAGCCACACATGGCATTGCAAAAGAAAGGGTTGAAGATCTACTTCTATAAAGAGCACCCAAAAAACAACCCCCTCCCTTCTAGTCAACTCAGATTCCTAGTGACCTTAGAGAGAGCTCCAAGACCGGACATCTTGAGAGGAGCAGATAGGCTCATCTGTCTCCTGAAGAGCAGCTAGTGGGTTTGAACCACTAACCTTGAGTTTAGTAATCCATTGCTTACCTGACAGCACCAGGGAAACCCTATGAGGCTGTTCTGTTCTGTTCTGTAGATGGTGGTGTCCCCATAACTTGGAATTAATGCAATAGAATGCACCAAAACAACAAGAACAGACTTTATTTCAGGGTGACAAAGGGGCAATCCCAGATATTTCCGATGAAAGGGGTGTCTACACTTGTATCATGAGAATCATCTGGGCTTGGGTCTTAGAACCACTTCATGGAAATGGCCTTTGTGTCACCCTAGGTAGGTACTTTAGAGAAACAAATCCACAGAAACTCATGTATAAGAGAGAGTTTTATGTAAAGGTTAACTGCACATAAAGAAAACATCCCAACCCAGTGCTGCCCAAGCCCACACGTCCAACATTAACCCATATGTCCAACACCAATCCACAAAGTCCTCCTCCATCTCACAAAACAGACGCAATGATGCCGACTACAGGAGGAAAGCTGAGTCAGTGAATGTGTAAGCATCTCAGCACTGGCAGGGGTCTCCACACGGGTGTTCCAGCACCCAGGTCTGCATCCAGGTAGGTCCATGTGGCTTCTCCTCAGGGACATCTTGCAGGAAGTGAGCCTTGCCAGCGAAAGCAGGGAACTGGTTAAGGCAGCTGCACCCTGGTCCGACCATCAGAAAGCAAGAGACTGAGAACTAGAAAGGTGAGGCTCACTGAGCCATTTATCCCTCCACCCTTCAATTAACCCCACCCGTGTTTATCGGCCAGGTTGGCAGAATAAACTAACTACTTAAGCCTTCAAGTCCAATCAAATGGCTCTGTCTTGAATCCAAGCAGTGCACACTTCTGCAAAACCATGAAAGTAAAGGAGATTGTTGGTGTAGTAATAATAGGCGAGAACAAATCCTAGTACAAGAGCCATTGATTTTCACCGGAGAGAGTCACCAAGGCAGGGCGATGCAGATAAGAGTCATACCTTGCCAATGGAGTGCGGCTGAAAGTCATTAAGGTGAGGGATTTGTCAATTTTTGGGTTATTTGCTCCTCCACTGAGTCTGTCCTACAACGTTAATGTTATTTTAATGCTGCTTTTACTCTATAAATTTTGTAGAATAAAATCTTACTTAGCTACCACCTTCCAAATGAACTGCTGTAATTAAAGAAAATCATACATTTAATTAAGGAAATTTGCTCTTTCAGGGAGAGCGGAGTGAGATCGCCCATCCGTAGAATGTTTGCGTTGAAAGTGCGGGTTCCTGTAATGCTTTTGTAAAATAACCTTTGGGAACTGAGCTCTCAATGTAAAGTAACACCTCACAATGATACAACACAATTGCTTTAAAAATAAGCTGCTTCAAACGCTTCTATTACAGTTGTAAGATATTTAAGTGAGTCCTTCACAGAGCCCTGTCAGGTGTTGGACTGTTAGCTGTGAGGTCAGTGGTTCAAACCCAGCAGCAGCTAAGCAGGGGACCGATGAGATTGTCTCCCCCTGTAAAGATTTATGGTGTAGTGGTTATATGTTGGGCTGCAATCCATATGGTCAGCAGTTCTAAACCACCAGCAGATCCACAAGAGAAAGACTGGGCTTTCTCCTCCTGTAAAGTCTCAGAAACCCACAGAGGGTCGATATGGGTCAGCACTGATTCAATGACTGTGATATATCTTCCATATAAGGTCCTTATGAGTCCCTTGTTTGTGTAGCTAGTCCGTTATTCATTTCCTGATCCTTCCATTACCGTTCAAAGAGCTCAATGTCCTTTAAGTGCTGAGGTTCTCTCCCCCACCCCCACCCCCTTGCTTTTTTCAGCCCCTGGTAAACCATTAACAAACCTTGGTCACTACCTACTTGCTTTTTCTAGACAGTCATATAACTAGGTCATAGAATACTTATCCTTTGGTAACTGACTTACTTCATTCAACATGGTGTTTTCATGTTCATCCACGTTGTAACATGTATCAGGATTTCCTTTCTTTGTATGAGCAAAGGACTTGAATAGATAGCCCACCAAAGGAGAGATACAAAAGGTCAACAAGTCCATGGAAAGAGCTTCAATGATCTTAACCTCCGTTGTCTGCTGCCCTAAAACTGTGCTCTGTCCCACCTTCCCTCCCTCCCACTGACTAAAATGATGTGTCTCTCACCGCCTTGATAATTAGCCAGGCAACCCCAAAGCAGCACTCTGTCTACCCTCAAGCTGAGTCCTGCCCTTCATTGTGTCCTTGGGTCCCTATGCCTAGATAACCACACATTGGCCTGCCCCAGGCTCCACCTACTTGCCAGCATGCCTACCTCTTGCTGAATGTCCCTGATGCCACACACCTGCTTACCTTTTTATTTAACTTTCATGTATTCATTCATTCATTCATTCAATTGCCATTAGGTCCACCTATTCATACTAGGGCCTCTGCTAGCACTAGGATATATAGATATTGCCCTGGGGCTGAGTGCGGCTCCAGGATAGCATGATCATCTCTGCTAACTTCTGCCCCAATGAGCTCTGCCCCCATACAGAGCCTCATGAGAGCGATGCTTGGCTCCCAAGTCCTGGGGGCTCTTCTGGCCTGATTTTGTTACTACCCATCAGGCACCACATTTATGGAGTGCCTGGGTTATGCAAATGGTTAATGTGTTCAGCTACCAGCCAAAAGGAGGAAGTCTAAATTCACCCACAGGTGCCTCAGAAGAAAGGCCTGGTTGGTGTTCTGCTTGCAAAAAGTCAGCCACTGGAGGTCCTGCGGAGCTCACTTCTCTGCTGAGCGTCAGCATCAGCTCCACACTGACTGCTGTGGATGGCGGTGGAGGATTCTGGGCTGAGCACCTCAACACAGCATTATGAACTGCCGCTCTCTTTAAATCATCCTGCCTAGAAAAGACATTCTCTTAAAATCCTCTTTCACTATTTACATAGGAAATTCACTGTAGCACACCAAAGTGGAAATCAGTAAAGCATTAATCCTTTCCTCAAGTGGATTTATTTAGTGAAGTACAGAAAGGCCTTATTATAAACTGGCCTGAACTACAAGCCAGTCCCGCACCATGAACCTCACAAATAGCAGAGTAAATAGCTTTCCTTGGATGCTTTTGAAGTCCAATTATTTATTTAAGCTGAAATTAATATTTCATGATTAATACCGTATAAAGAAAAATGTCTCCATAAAAAAATGTTTCTTCCTGTCGGGGCTCTGGGCATTTCCCGGAATCTCTTTTTACAGTGCTTCCTGCTGGCCTCATGGTTACATTGGACTGCTCACTGCAAGGCTAGCAGTTCGAAACCACCAGCTGATCCTCAGGAGCAAAATGAGGCTTTCTACTCCTGGAAAGAATTACAGGCTTGGAAACCCACAGGACAGTTCTACCCTGTCCTATAGACTCTCCGTGAGTCAGAATGGACTCCATGGCTGTGAAGTTTTGCTTTATTTTAGGTGGAGTGTTTATCTAAGTGCCCGTTGAAAGCATGAACAGGCAGTGGTGTGCGTTCCATTACCACCTGCAACAATTGGAGGTTCCTACCCACTCCATGGGAGCACGGAAGAACGGCCTGGCAGTGTGCTTCTTCCAAGAGGACTGACAAGAAAGCCCCATGCGGAAATCTGTTTTGTAACCCATGGACCAGATAACCAAAATAGGTTTGGGTTTCTTAGATTGCCTTGTGACTGGGCTCCAACCTGCAGGTTTCCCTGGACCACTGTGAATCCCTTCAGAACAGGGGCGCTGCAGAGGAAGCAGTCCGCCAGCCAAGGAGCACAAACTGATGGTCCTTAGGCCAGATCCTGCCTATCAATGTCTACCACACGTTGTGCTAAGCTCTTTAGAAATAACTCCCATATTGAAAATCAAGAGCCTTTACGAAATCAAAGCCAGCGACACCCCACCTGCCCGTAATCAACGCCGGGAGAGAGCGCCCCTGTGGGGTGTTTTGACAGGTTCCCTCCTGGGTCTGGATTATAACCCTGATCTGGGACCTGCCTGCCCAACTGCCCTGTGTGTGAGTCCCCGTAGAATCCGTGCGTTCCATGAGACTGATTGTGGAGTTGCCCCTGGCTCTCTTCCCCCCACACCCTGCTCTCCTTGTGCCTAGAGACTCTTGATGAATGAGCAGCATTGTACGGGAGCGGGGAAGAAGAACTAACTGGGGCTTGGAGACATAGTGCTGGAAGCCCAGGCTGGGATGGAGATGTAGGCTGCAGAGCTTACTCCTCTCTGCTGTGAAGCATGTGCACAGAAGAAACTGGGAGTAAAAGCCTCAGGCACCTGCAGTCGGTTCTCACCAGCTTGCCTTTGCCAAATTGCTTAATCTTGCCATTTCTCTGGGCCCTGCTTGAAGACCCCAAACATCTGCATTTCCCTTCCAATCATTAAACATCTGCAGGATTTCCAGGAGGAGAAGCCTGGCTGGGTGGGAGTGGGCACAGTGAACATCAGTGGTGGGATGCAGCACCAGGTGATTACTGTTCCTCCCTGATCTGCACCACTGTCAGGGATCCCGGTGGATACAGCTGGGCCAGTGTGAACAGCATCCTGCCTGTTTTGTCTGTTCCAGATACGCTTAATGCAGACTTCACACCCACAGTCAGAAAACTGTCCCTGCTCTCGGTCATAACATGGGATATGAGTGTCAAGGAACATGTGGAATTGAAACTGTTAAGGGCCTAAGAAGAGCGTAGAGACCAGCATGTGCTGTTCTTGAGGTGCACAGGCCAAGAATTGAACAAGGTCTTTGGTATGAAGGGGAGTGAGATAAATAGCATTGCTTCAGATCAAGGAACTCACTTCACAGCAAATGCAGTGTGGCAATGGGCCCATTCCCATGGAATCCACTGGTTATATCATGTTCCTCATCATCCTGAAGCTGCTGGCTTGATAGAATGATGGAATGGGCTCCTAAAGACACAATTACGGCACCAACTAAGTGGCAACAACTTGCTTGGGCTGGGGCAATGTTCTCCAGGAAGCTGTATATGCTCTAAACCAGCGGCCAATATATGGTGCTGTGTCTCCAATAGCCAGAATTCATGGGTCCAGGAACCAAGGGGTGGAAGCTGCAGTGGCACCACTAACTATTACTCCTAGTGATCCACTTGCAGCATTTTTGGTTCCTGTCCCAGCAACCCTGTGTTCCTCAGGCCTGGAGGTCCTGGTCCTGAAGGAAGGAACTCTCCCACCCGGAAACACAGCACGGATTCCACTGAACTGGCAGCTGAGAATGCCCCCTGGCCACTTTGGGCTTCTCATGCCTTTGGATCAACAGGTCA
>NW_022103900.1:50736409-50766250 GCF_000313985.2 Echinops telfairi
TCTTGTTATATATCTAATTATCTTTATAAATAAATATATTAAATTATCAGCAATTTGGTTTTATCTCTCTAGAGAACCCTGTCTAACACAGTGAGAATCGGAGCACCCCTGAGCTACTGTGCTGTCTCTAAACCGAGCACACCAGTTACACGGCCATGGCTGTAGAAGTCAGACACTCAAGACAGAACGTGGAGTGTGTGGGACTGTGCTGTGCCTCGCTGGGAAGTGCATGGTCCATCCACTCTCAGAAATTTTGTCTTTTTAAAGCCACTGTGCCAGCCAGACCAAGCACTTCCAAAGCACATCTTCTGCCAATAAGAGACCCTTTGAGAGGCAGGGGGAAGGGAAAGGCTGGGCATGGCTCCCTCACTGTCGGCAGAAAAGATCGATGTCAAGGATTTCATGTAACTTGGATGCACAACCACTGCTCAAGGAAGCAGCCGTCGAGAAATGTAAAGCACTGTTAATCTGCACCCGACCTCTTTAAAGCATTAAAAAGTATAGATCTCACTTTGAAGCATAACGTGAAACCGACCCAAGCCTTGTTTTTTTTCCAATCACCTCATGTACAAGTGCAAGCTGGACAATGAATAAAGGAGACTGGGAAAGAAGTCATGCATTTCAATAATGGTGTTGGCAAAAAATAATGGTTTGAGATCATCAGAGAACCACTGATCCTGATGGGACCTTATTGGTATCCCCTAACCCACCCCTGATTTTAGCTTCGCTTTTATTGATAATGATTTGGGGAAAGCTATCTGACAGCATTTGTGCATAAAGACTAGCATGGTGATGCTCTCAACTGATGTCACATTATAGACTTCAGCAAGATTACGCTTAGCTGCATTCCCTTGTCTTCTCTACTGGTGTCACAACCAGAAGTGATGATGCTTATTCTGCTACTGGTTCATGTCTGTCTTCCAGTCACTGTAAAGTTTGTACTTTACCATGATCTCCAATTCTTGATGACTGCTAACAAAACACTGAGACTTCAAAGGAGGCTCACATCTAAGGCAGTAGGATTAGTTAGCATCTGTTGTCAATCATAAATCCATCACTAACACCCCATTTTAAACTCCTTATAGTAAATATTAAACTGCGTCATGCTAAAACATTCACTAGTGTACATAAGTTTATATGCTACCATGGGTCCTTTCTGAAGGATGGTGACACATTTTGTACCTTTGTCACAGCTCCCAGTCCCACTCTGGCTCCTGCAGTAGTTGGAGCAGGCAGCTCCTACTTACCTCACTTCACAGCTACAGGAGCAGCCCTGGGGCTCCAGGGGTTAAGGGCTTGGCTGCTAAGTGAAAGATCAATGGCTCAAACCCACCAGCCACTCTGCTATAAGAGTCACAGACTTGAAAACCCAGGGGGGGTGGGGGGCGGGGGTAGTTGTACATTCTACCCTGTCCTACAGGGTTGTGATGAGTAAGAATCCACTGGATGGCAAGGATTTTTTTTTTCCCTTTGGGATGGTTGCTGCCCCACACCACTCCCACCCCTCCCCAGGAGGCTGTGCATTCTGCCCAGAATCTTCTCCAAACCTCTGAGAAGTGGTGCCCCCAGGGTTAACCATCAACAATGAGCAAAAGAAGTCCTCTTTCCGGTGGAAGATTAGGGGGTCATTTTGCATGCTTCTCAGAAAAACAGACTGATTCAATCTCCAATTTCTTACAGTGCTTACCTCGGTGATACACCTTGTTATGAAGTGAATTTTGTTCCCAAGTAGAGAGGTTGAAATACTAACACCTGAACCAGCAAACGTAACTTCATTTGGGGAAATACAGTCTGTCTTTGCAGATTTTATCAGGTATGCTAATGAATACATACTGGAACAGGAGCTTAGCCTGATGCCTTCTGACCATTGTATTTTATTTATTTTTTATTGTAGTAAATTATTATTTTTCCAAAATCATTTTATTGGGGACTCATACAGCTCTCATCACAATCCATACATTCACCCATTGTGTCAAGCACACTTGTACATAGGTTGCCATCATCATTCTCAAAACAGTTTCTTTCCACTTGAGCCCTTGATATCAGCTCCTCATTTCTTTCCCTCCCTCTTTCACCCTCCCTTCCTCATGAACCCTTGATAATTCATTAATTATTGTAGTAAATTGTATGTAATAAACACTGACCATTTCAACATGCTTCATATATGCAATCCAGTGGTGTTATTTATGTTTACCATGTTGCTCAACCCCCACAATCAGCCAGTCCCCAAGATTTCTATTAACCATTAATAGAAACTGTGTCCCATATACAACAAGTCCCAGTTTTCCTCTTCCTCCCGCCCACCCTGAAGCCCTAGTGGCATAAAGGGTTGCATGTTGGGCTGCTAACTGCAAGGTCCACAGTTCAAAACACCAGCTGCTCAAAACCAGCTCCTCCACAGAAAAAAGACGAGGCTTCCTAGTCCTCTAAAGATGTCGTCTCAGAACCCACAGGGGCAGTTCCTCTCTGTCTCAGGAGATCTGTGAGGCAGCGTCGACTTCCTAGCAGTGAGTGTGGGCTTTTTGTCGTACTGAGTCATGGGAACCACGAATAAACGTTGGTCTCTACCTACCCGCCTCGTCCAGGAATTGCAGATAAGTGCAATCACACAATGTTTGTCCTTTTTGTGGCTGATTCCTCACACTCTCTGCAGTGTTTTCAAGGTCATCCATGCTTCGCTCGTAGCAGGGCTGCACTTCCCTGCATTGTACTTTGTATTAAAATTTGTTTTAAAAAGCAAAGACCTAGAAGACATACACACCAAGGGAACATGGCTTATGCGGATCCGCCTACATGCCAAGAAAGGCCAAGAGAAGCCCAGGGTGACCAGATGCTGAAAGAGACTAGAAAGGATCTGCCCCAAGAGGCAACCGAGAGAAAACACAGTGCTGCCAACGGCCTGACTGCAGATGTCCAGCCTCTGGAACTGGGAGAGATTGTCTGTGCTTGAAAGCCAGCCCTTTGGTGGGATTTGGGTATGGCGGCACTAGGAACTGAGATATACCTGCCGCCCCCCCCACCCCCCTCCAATTGTTTGAAATGAGTTCCTGTGTCACAAACAGCATTTCAGTTTCAACGTTACTTCTCCTGTTAGAGTGTGGAGATCTGGTGTGTAAGGGAACTGGAGGGTGGGATACACTTTATGTCAGGGCCCCTGTTTTGCTCTCATTTTCTTTATTCCTTCACTCCCAATTCCTGGCATTGCCTCCCAAATAAACACCGTGCCCCCATGCCCCAGTATCCAGGAATCTCAAACCAAGATGGCAAGAGGAAGGAAGGAAGCCAGAAAGAAGGACACAACCAATTAACAATTATCAGGCCACAAGAAATAATTTTGCTAACCCAGATTCCTGACGCTAAGTGCCCAGCCGGAGTAAAATGAGTGCCCATCCCAGAGATCCCCGTGCTTCCCGGTTCCTGACACCACTCTCCTCTCCATCAATAATTTCTAGACCTTTGGGCAAATAGCAGCTAAAATTTGATATTTGACCAAACACAGTACTGATATGCCATGGATATCCCAAGTCCACTTTTAATATTTCTGGCATCAGTGAAGATGCCCTCTCCCCGACTGACAGCCTCCTTTGGATGCTCATAGAAACCTAAGGAGCTGAGCTCCGAGTAATCAGGCCAGTGGTGGCAAGGGACAGAGCTCACCCAGTAGCCACCCAAGGTGTGGTTGGGATAAATTGCTGCAGAAGTAAACAGGTGTCACAGGAAAGATCTCAGAGCCCGCGGAAGATGTGATCACACATCATGTGTCCCTGAAAAGGGTACTGGACACCATGAAGAGTTCTGCCCTGAGGATACAGAACACTCACTCCAATGTTCAGGGGGTGCTTCGTGTGGCCTTTTGTGCCCCCAAATAATAAACATCCAATTACAGTTTGGTAAACGAACAATCAGGTGTGTATTGGTCTTTCCCCAGTCTTGCACAGTGATGGTGACAGTGGTGTCAGCGGGGATAGCTGCCATTTATTAAATGCCTGACAATCAACCCTCTCATTTGTAAATAGAGGAAATGAAAGCCTAGAGAGATTAAGGGTCCTACACAAGGAAAACAGTTGTCCGATGACAATGTTAGAACATTGTCTCCCAAGCCAATATTTGTTCCATTATTTCCTGCTGCCTCTATGCTAATGTGCAGATGAGAATTTAAACCTCGGGATTTCCCCTGTCTTTGCTATTTCCAGAACACTGTCTATGGAAACTAAAAATTATTTTCTCTCTCATAAAAGAGGACAGAGATTTCTCCATGGGCACTCTGAGTAGACACACAGCGATAGAGTCCGTGAGCCATGGAATAAAGTGGGTTATATGTTTTTGGACCTATCATTTAGGGCCAGACCTGAGAAGGGAGTACCTCCAGCCAGTCACCCCCTAGAGACTTTGTGTCAAAAGGCGGCTTATCTATTTGCTTCAATATGCAGTACAAATAGGTAGTCCTTGAGTGACACACAGTTATGATTCTCAGCTACTAACCAAAAAGTTGGTGGTTCAAATCCACCAAGAGGCACTTTCCATTCTGCAAAATTGAGTTGCCAGAATCAACTTGCCAGCAACTGGTCTGGATCTTGTTTGCCTTACAAATGGAATGCTCACTTTCTATTGTGTCAGGACATGAAAACATTGGAAGAACAGTCTTAATAGCATAACTGTTTAGCTTATTGACTGTTCAGGACAGCCCCAATGGAGACCAATATGAAACAGTTCGATCTTTCTCCCCAACCACCTACTTGGTAACAGACAATGGCATTCCAAGAGCTCTTCTTTACAAGGGAGCAAATCCCATTTTTGAGAGTGATTCTCCTTTGAGCATTAAAAAGCACAGTCTGCTGTAAATTGAACCTAAATCTCATCATGATTGACAGCTCCAAATCCACCCCGTGCTCAAGTTCAACTCCTAGGTCAGGATCAGAAGTGGGGTAGAGATGTGCTCTGCTCTTTTTGTCTTCTGCCTCTTCTTATTACTGTTATTATTATTTAATGCTTGCTGGGCAGGAGCAGAAAATACAGGGGAAAAATAAGGATTTCCTTTACTGAACCCTATGGTTTTGGCTCTCTAGGAGTGCCCCGAAGTGGCAGGAATAGTTCCAGGTTGGCAGCATGGTGGATTACTGGAGTGGGTCCTTGGAGAGCCTTTCACGGTTGTTCTCTTAAGAATACGCTCATGAACATCTACCCTGAGAGCATAGCCCATAATATCTTCCCCTGGGCCTGAAGCCTAACAAATAACCCTTTTAGGTAGAATACAAGAAAAAGGTCTAGTCCAGTACTTTGTGCAATAAGCATTTGCCCACAGAAAACTCAGTCTTCTTCCCTGAGTCAATGGGTGGATAGGCTGCCCTATTGCTCCCTCTCCTTCACTGGGACATGAGGGGACCTTCAGACAAATTCCCATCTTCAGGGTCCCCTGAAGCAACAGGAAGACCCAATTTTTTTTAAATCATTTTATTGGGGGCTCATATAACCCTTATCACATTCCATACATACATCAATTGTATAAAACACATTTGTACAGTCGTTACCCTCATCATTCTCAAAACATTTGCACTCCACGGAAGCCCCTGGGATCAACTCCACAGTTCTCCCCTTCCCTCCCTGCTCCCACCTCCCTCACAAACCCTTGATAATTTCTAAATTATTATTTTCTCATATCTTACACTGTCTGATGTCTCTCCCCACCCACTCCACCATTGTCCGTCCCCAAAGGAGGAGGTTATATATAGATCCTTATCAGTTCCCCCTCTCCACCCCACCCTTCCTCCACTGTCCCTATATTGCCACTCTCACCACTGGCCCTGAAGGGATCATCCACCCTGGATTCCATGTTTCTAGTTCCTCTCTGTACCAGTGTACATCCTCTGGTCTAGCCAGATTTGTAAGGTAGAATTGGGATCATGATAGTGGGGGCAGGAGGAAGCCATTTAGGAACTAAAGGAAAGTTGTATGTTTCATCGTTGCTACACTGCACCCTGACTGACTCGTCTCCTCCCTGTTACCCTTCCGTAAGGGGATGTCCAGTTGCCTACAGATGGGCCTTGGGTCCCCACCCCACACAACCCCTCATTCATAATGATATGATTTTTTGTTCTTTGATGCCTGATAGCTCATCCCTTCGACACCTCAAGATCACACAGGTTGGTGTGTTTCTTCCACGTGGGCTTTGTTGCTTCTGAGCTAGATGGCCGCTTGTTTACCTTTAAGCCTTTAAGACCCTAGACACTATATCTTTTGATAGCTGGGCACCATCAGCTATCTTCACCACATTTGCTTATGCACCCCTTTATCTTCAGTGATCATATCTGAGAGGTGAGCACACAATGATATTTTTTGTTCTTTGATGCCTGATACCTGATCCCTTCGGCACCTCATAATCACACAGGCTGGTGTGCTTCTTCCATGTGGGCTTTGTTGCTTCTTAGCTGGATGGCTGCTTGTTTACCTTCAAGCCTTTAAGACCCCAGATGCTATATCTTTTGATAGCCGAGCTCCATCAGCTTTCTTCACCACATTTGCTTATGCACGTGATTTGTCTTCAGCGATCGTGTCGGAAAGGTGAACATCATAGAATGTCAGTTTAATAGAACAAAGTATTCTTGCATTGAGGGAGTACTTGAGTGGAGGCCCAATGGAAGACCCAATCTTGTCACTCACGTGTGCCTCAGCTTTTTAGGACGCATATCAGACTTCACAGATACTTCACCAAGGGAAATTCAGTGCAAATCCAAGGATTCTACAGCCCATTACTCACCTCTTTTCTAATTGAAAAGCTTTATCTTACACAGAGGTGGGGAGGTGGTGGGCTTTTCTGTGTTGCCTCCTCAAGTGATAGAGATCATGGCTACTGGCTTCTTTAGACCATGGTGCTACTTCCAGCCTGTCATTCTCAGTATTGAAGCGGGACATGAAATGCTGGCATGAAGGCCATCTCCTCTTTACAGTCTATTGGCAGGAAATTGATATTCACAAATATATAAACAGGGATACACCCTAACAAGCATATTGGAAAACATCAAACCATTAGCCATCGTGTCAATTCAGATGAAAAGAGGACTGTAGCCATGTCCCAGGAGAAAGGCGCTCCATAGGATTTTCCATTGTGGATTTTTAAGAAGTAGACAATGGCCAGGACTTTCTTCACAGGCATCTCTGAGTAGACAGACAAAATGAGACAGAGCTCATCGCAGGTACTTGAACTCAACCCGAGCTATCAGAAAAGTCTTCACTTAAAGAGCACACCATCTTACTAGGATTGTAGATTTGCTTGAGCTGGAATGGACCCTAATGACTTTGCTTCACCTTTTATCCCCCAATTTCCTCAGTACCTCCAGGCAACACAGCTCAGCTCCCCATATTGGATTCCAGGGCTTCGGCTGTGATAATCCACTTTGAATACACTTCTGCAGCAGAAACTTGACAAATCTCCACAGACACAATTCTCTTATTTGTTCTCTGTCTCCAAGCTAAACACTCCCATCTCAGGCCAAGACCCGAGTGGGACTGGTCAGAACAGGTGCCTCCCCCTCCCCCTTCTCACCACAGGACCCCTCTTGAATCCCTCCCTGACACTTGTCTTCCCTGCTTTCAAATAAGAGCCCGAGAGAAGACAAAGGAGACCACAGATGTATGAAAACCAACAAAACAGATTTTTTCCAGGAATACACTTGGTCACAGCCAAGCAAATGGCTGACTGAACTCAAACAGCAGCGTGGATTTTTGGACCCCTCTAAATATTTGCTGGATTTGGTGTGACTGCAGTGTACTGGTCACACTTGCCGCTGCTTTAATGAGTCCATTTTAAAAACTAGTGGTTTTGTTAAATTTGCCTATTGGCTATTTATCTATATTTAAAAACAAGTGTACGGTGGCCTCCAGCAGGCTGGAGGAGAGCCATGCTTTAAGGCTCTTCCCTGGGTGACTTTTCAGAAGCATTCCACCAAGTCTTCCTTCCAAAGAGCCTCTGCTGGACCAGAACCGCTAGTGTTACAGTTTGTCAGCTTTCTCAAAAACTAGAGCAATGTGCTTCTCAACCTTCTTAATGCTGCAACCCTTTAATACAGTTCCTCATGTTGTGGTGACCCCCCAACCATAAAATTAATTTCGTTGCTACTTCATAACTGTCATTTTGCGACTGTTATGAATCGGGAGACCCCTGTGAAAGGGTCGTTCGACTCCCAAAGGGGTCGCGACCCACAGGTTGAGAACCGCTGCTCTATTCATAGCAGCTCTTTAGGACAGGGTAGAACTTCCCCTGTGAGTTTTTGAGATGATAACTCTTATGGGAGTAGAAAGCCCCATTTTTCTCCGGACCAGTGGTTGGTGGTTTCAAACTGCTGACTTGACAGTTACAGTCATCAGGGCTCCTTTAGCCTTCTGTAAGTATTCTGCAACTATTTGTAGATGCTTCATCTTAATGCCTGTGTCTCATCAGAAGCCTGGGCATTCATTCTTTGGCTGTTGAATCCAGTGTCAGAAGCCAGCCAAAGGAGTGGCTACGAATCACATTTTTATTTATGCAGAGGAATAAAAATACACTCCTGTGGGTGAAGGGTGAGATGCAATGCCAGGCAGTGCATTTTTATGAGGCAACTGGAAGCCTTGATTCACTCCCCATCCACTAAAACTTTACAGCCTCCTCGCCAAGTGAGACAGCTTGCTTTCTGTCTGTTAGGTGGTAAATACGTATGTTTAATGTGCTGAAGCAGGGGTGCACCCTCACCAGGGTTGTTTATTAGCAATGGGAATTATTTAGTGTCTCTGACGGGTGGGTCCCTGAGAGCGCAGTGAAGACCCTGGAAACAGGGCTGAGCCCGGGGCTTGTCTTGGATCATGATGCTACGACAGAGTTACAAGGGCATTCCTCCTTTCTGGAATCCCCCTCCACACGAAAAGTAGAATATTCTCCAGAATGTCAATGGCACAGAGCTAAGTACTCACCTCGGCTTCTTAGCATCTGAGATTGCAGAGATGGGACATGAGAGCAGTCATGAAAGAAGAAGGTGGTGGCTTTCTATCTTACCCCAGCGTGGCCATAAATGAGTCATAATTTCTCTTAAATGCCCAGATCAAGGAGAGTTGAGATTTAGAGTAAGGCCCATCTCTGAGCAGCTCAAGTTTGGGGCAACCACACTTGATAGCACTGCTGTAAGGAGCAATATAATATGTGCCCACAGCAATTTTTAAATTTCCAATTGTTGCTGCTATTAGCTGCTGTCAAGTTGGCCCCAACTCAAGATGACCCCATGCATACTGGAATGAAAGGCTGCTTGATCTTGTGACGTCAGGATTGGTTCTAGAGGAGACCCATATGTTTCATAGGATTTTCATTGACTGCTTTTGGAAACTGGATCACCAGCATCCTAGTCTGCCTTAGTCTGAAAGCGCCACTAAAAATGTCTCGACCTCATAGCAACATACACCTTTCCCCATCAGGTACATTGGCCAGGGTCAAACTTGGACTCCCACTGAATCACATTTCTAGCAGCTGGATAAAAAGGGTAAAAAGAAAGAGATAAAGTTAATTTTTAACAATTTAGTTTATTTTATCCAGTGTACTCATATTGTAATTTAGAAATGGGGTCAATATAAAAATGATTCATGATGTACTTCACATTATTTACTTTTGTATTAACTGTTTAAAAGCAGTGTGTACTATGTAACCACCACACATCTCAGTTCGGGGTATCCAATAACAGCTACACATGTGGCATGTTTACCATGCCGGATGGTGAATTTCCACAGTAGATTCTGATGTGCATGGTCTTCCTAAAATGGAGAGCATGGTATCACAAGCCAGGGAAGGGCCTGAGATTCTGGATTTTAGCTAGCCAGAGAAGTCGATGCTAATGTGGATGATCCACGGACTACATTTGGAGTAACTAAAACTAGGCTATAATTCATCGGTGTGTGGTGCCAGCTCTTAAGAGCCAATCCTGTGCATCTCCTCCTAAATCCTTATTCAGTGACTACACTTTAAGTCCGTCATGGGGGTGTATTCACATTGCACAAATTGGCAAGAACCACAAGCGAGGACATTATATTTCCTGGAGAGCCAATTGTTAAGCATTTACCAGCACACTGATGATCCTGGTTCATTGGACAATCCCATCATGTGCCGTTCTTGCCTATATTCTGGAATCATCAGTTTTCTTTTTTCTTCCCTTCTCATTTTCCTTCCTCTGCCTCTTCCTCCTCCTCCTTTTTCTTCTTCTTTGCTTATCTGCAATGATTACTTTCAATACTTAACATTTATTGCTCAAGCGATTGTTCAAAAACAATGCAGTGATTTTTAGGAAAGAAATGCATGAGGCTGAGAGTGGGGGCCCTGTTTCTGGATTGTCCTGTGTCACAAATGAACTTGTAATCGGAAAAGGGCTTTCTCCCCGATAGTGGACATGACCCTGTTTGCCCTCCCTGCTTCAGACACGTGCTGGAAGAACACGGTGAAGTAGCACGACTCGTAATGTCACGTTACAGACCCAAGAAGATAGCAAGCTTGATTAGTTACCTGATCATCAATAGCTCCTCTACTCGGATGTGGTCATTTTCTCACGCACATCAGAACTGTCATCAAGGGCAGACAGAAGGACTTTGTACTTCAGAGAACACAACTCCCCTGCTGTGAATTTGTTGAATTCAGATCCCTGACCAAGTCCTTCACAGTCCCTGCTGGTGAAAACCAACCAAACATACAAACAAACAGAAATAAGTTTCAAAACTTACTACAAAGCTATAGTAATCAAAACGATGTTGTATTGGCAGAAGGAGAAACATATAGATCAACGGAATAATATTGAGAGTGCAGAAATAGACCCATGCATCTTGAGTCAATTGATTTTCAACAAGGACTTCAAGAACATTCAGTGGTGAAAGAATTGTCTTTTCAACAAAGGCAACTGGATCTACACAAACAGTAAAAATAAATGTGTATCCCAACTTCATATTACATATGAACATTAATTCAGATGGTTCAAAGGCTTAAATAAAAGTTAAAATTATGAAACTCAGAATGAAACATAGGGGTACATTTTTGCTTTCTTAAGCACTAATAAATGGAGAACAACTGAATAAGTGGGACTTCATCAGAATTTAAAATGTTTAACAAAAGAGAAGTGTAATCCACAGACTGAGAGAACTTATTTGGGAATCAAACACCTGATAGGGGTCAATTATTTAGACTATCTAAAGAATGATTACAATCCCCCCCAAAAGAAAAAATAACCCAAAATACTCAGATAAAATATTTAAATAGACATTGGTCCTATAGTAAATAAGCATCTGCAAAGATAGTCAACTCATTTACCATCAGGGAAATGCAAATTGAAATCACAGCGTGATACCACTTTATTTCTAGTAAGATGGCCATAAAAGTCAAAATAAGGGTTTCCGCAGAAATTGGAAGA
This sequence comes from Echinops telfairi, assembly GCF_000313985.2. Taxonomy (NCBI): domain Eukaryota; kingdom Metazoa; phylum Chordata; class Mammalia; order Afrosoricida; family Tenrecidae; genus Echinops; species Echinops telfairi. The sequence goes on from NW_022103900.1 coordinate 50,747,815, forward strand.
AATCAAAACCCTCACACATTGCTGGTGGAAATTTAAAATTATAAAGATGCAATGGAAAAGAATCTGGCAGTTTATCAAAAGGTTAAATAGATTTACCAAATAGCCCGGTAATTCTACTCCTAAGAATATATCCACAGGTATTGCAAGCATTTGTGCACACTTGTGTATTAATTTCATAATCAAAAAGTAGAAACAATGGTGTCCATAAACTGATGAGTGGACAAATGTATTATAACTCTATAATGAAATAGTATTCAGCAATGAAACGAATGAAGTGCTGATATCAGCTACAATATGGATGAACCTGGAAAACATTATGCTAACTGGAAGAGGCTCAACAAAAACACTTGTTGCAGTCACATAATCTCCTGTCAACTTGTGAAGGGGTGGAGTCTAGCCTGTCAAATCAGGTCACAGCTTGGCTCACTGGAGGGCAGACAAGCTCTCTGCTTTGAGACTCTGGGCTTTGTCTTCCTGTTGACAAGACTCCTGGAGCTACACTGGAGCTCTGGAACTGGAGGAGCCACTTGGAGACCCACGCCAGTGCTGAGATGCTTACATCACTACTGGATCCACAAGACTGTCTACCCAGTGGCCTGTGATTTTCCTGCATTCGGCATCAATTTTGTAGATTGGCACTGGACATATGGGCTAATATTGGACTTATGAAATTGATCTGGACTGGGCTGGGATGATTTCTTAATGTACAATTACTGTTTATGTAAAACTCTCTGTTACACACATATGAATGTCTCTGGATTTGTTTCTCTAGTCTACCCGGATTAACACAATGCTCAATTAATTATATGATTTTATTTATTTGATATGCTTATAATAGGTAAATCCATAGAAACAGAAATAAATGAATGCCCAGGACAGGGGAAGAAATAGCGAGGGAATGTCTAAAAATAGATTCAGGGCTCCTTTCTGAGAGGATGAACATGCTCTAGAATTAGATAGTGGTGATGGTTATACAATATTTTGAATATACTAAGAACCACTGTATTGTACACTGTAGTTTAAAAGGCGAATTTTATGTTACGGGAATTTTATCTTAATTCAAAAGAAAGAAAGAAAGCCTAACCACAATAATTTAGCTGGTCACAATCTTTAATCTTCTCCACATATAATACCAATGGACTGGACAGTATTCTGTCTGGTGAAGAAAAAGATGCCAAGTACCTCCCTGTCCCTAAGGATCTAACAGTCTAGTCTGCCCGTGTAGCCAAGCCCTGTCATTAACCCAGCCTCCTACGGAGACAGTTATCTCTCCTTGTCCAGATTTACTTAAGAAAGATAGTAGAGATTGTGCTTTACCCTTACACTCAACTTTAAAAAAATATTTGAACTAATTTTATGTATGTAAAATATATGTGTGTGTGTTTGTGTGTGTGTGTGTGTTACATATTTGCGGAACTCTGATGGTACTGTGGGTTCTACACTGGGTTCCAACTATAGTTTACTTGTGTCACCGTATCCTAGATGAGATCACTGATCAGAAGTGAAGGATTTTAGGAATTCAGGTTTCCAGTCTCTCCTCCATCACTCCCTCTCCTCTCAGAGGAGCATGCCTCTTCTCGTGCCCTCACACCTGAGCTTGCAACCACCAGCAACAGTCAGGTTTCTGAGGGACTGACCTTGGCCAACCCAGGCAGCAAGCTGCTAGGCAGTCCTTCAAGTGTTTCTCAGGCTGTGCAGACAGCCATCCTGGCAGCAGAGCATGCCTTTGGATAAAAGCCTGCTCAAACACATGGCATTCCTCTCAGGCTGCTCCGTCAGCCTGCCTCTCTCGACAGCAAAGAGCTGTTGGCAGCTGTGGGTGCAGAGCGCCAGCAAGTTCACTCCACAGGAACCACAGAGCAATGCCTTTCCAACTGCAGGGACAAGCCACCCATCACTCCAGTGCCACTTAATGCTTGCTGGTTTTCACATGTTTCTGATTCTTCAGAACGCTTACCAACCCAAATTTGAATTTATTGAGGCAGCATATGCAAAGCTGATATAATCTCATCTTTAAGCTGGTAGAGCACCACAAAAGCTTCTTCTAATGTATTCCCAAGTCAAAATGATCCTCTTAAAAATTGTGCTCAGGTAGCAGAACAAGTCACCTGTCTCGAAAAACTTGGGGAGGTGATTAGCTCTGCAGAAATTCAACTAAGCATTTGCTGTACTAGTGTCCCTCCAAGAAATAAATGAAAAAAAAACAGACAAATTGGCTGAAATTCTGAAGCAGAAGAGGGGATTTTTTGCTAATGCCAGTTGTTGAGGCAATGGTTTAAAGATATCCTAGAAAATGAGTCAGAAGGCACAAGCCTTGCACCAATTGACTGACCTAAACCAAAGACAAGCAAACAAGCAAAAACCAAACCGCTTCCCCAAAGTCTCTGGACCTCATGTGTGTCAGAATAGAGCTGCTTTTCATCGGGTTTTCTATGGCTGATCTGTCCGATGGAGACCCCGGGCCTTTCTTTTTTCTAAAGCACCTGCAATTTCTCCACTTGTAAATAGACAGGGTTGGACTTTAAAAATTGACAATGTCCCTTGTGGTCTAACATCTTACCTGGGAAAAACACCACATCAAAATGTATCATGCTTTGTAAATGAACAATAGATTCAAATGAGGTGTATAGCTTCCACATTGCTGAAAATTATTAAGCCATAATGTCACCCTTCCCTCAGAGCTGCCTTAGGCACTGTAGGAATAAGTTCCTAGGGAGGGGATAGAAAACATTGGAGGCATTACACAGTACTTATTGCAAAAGTTAAGGTTTTGTGTCCACTTGCCTGGGCTAGCAATATCAGTGGTTTGACAGTTAAAATTTAGTAAATCCCCATAATGCTAACTCCTCAATGGCATGACCAGCTTCCAATAAAAGTTGATGCTGTGGAAAAGCTTGCTTTCTTTTTGCTGAGTCTGGATCCTGCATTCTTTGACCTTCGGCTCTTTGAATTTGAGCTAGCAGCCTGTCATATTGCCTGCTGATCCTGGGAGTCATCAGCAGCCTGCCATCTTACCTGTTGACCTTGGATTCATTTGCCTCTGTAGCTGGAAACCTACCATCTGATCCATCGAGATCTTGGATACATCAGACCCTGCAGTGAAGAGCAGCCCGCAGCCTAACACTGGACCCACAATTTAGAGCTTGCCTGCCTCTAAAACTATGTGAGCCATTTCCTTGATATGAACGTATCTCTCTATATATGTAAGGAGCTATAGTGGTGCTATTGAACTACTAACTACAAGGCTGCTGGTTTAAACCCTCTAGCCACTCCACAGGAGAAAGAGGAGGCTGGCTACTTCCATAAAGATGTGCAGCCTTAGAAACCCTATATAGTGTTGCTCTGAGTCAGAGTTGACTGGATAGCAGTGGGGTATATATACACATATAAATAAGTTGTATTACTTTTGTGTCTTTAGAGAACTCATCCTAAGACAAGAACTGAGTGTGTTTCCCCTAAGGATTCCCAAGAGTATATTTAGGGAGCATCTGGTATGTTCCAGGGTCTGAGAACAAGACAGAAGCCACCCTGTACTCATGGAGGTAACAACCTAAAAGAGGAAACAAAGACAGAATGATCCATTAGAAGTAAGATTCATGCTACTACAAACCACTGTATTGTGTAAAGACGTAAAGCAAAAGATCCCTATGTAAACAGAATGATGGGCTGGAAGACAACAAGAGAGGGTGGGAAATATGAAGAAGGAAGGAGCAAGTGTCAGGGGGTCAGAGCACAACTGCCCTCGTGATGATTAGTTCAAGAAACAGAAGCCCAGGAAAGAAGAGACCACAAACAGTAAATGGCTGCACTAGAGACTGCAGACTGGCAACCAATGGGCCAAATTTTGAGAGAGGATCTGTTTTGTTTAGCCTGCAGAGTGTCTTCAAAAAATTGAATTATTTGCTAGCATTCAAAAATTGGTAGGTTTTTACAAAAACATATAGCTCTCTGGCATCCCATGAAAATTAGAGTATTAGGTAACACTGGATGTCCATTTTCGCTTAACCATCATCATGAAGGGCTGAGGAACACCTGCCAGGGATAAATGGGCAAGACTTCCTACAGGGTCCAGGTCCAGGTGTCTGCGTCACTCCCTGAAGGCTGTGAGTGACGCTCACCAGGAATAACATGATGAAGCAAGCCCATGAACTCTGTGTTTCTGTATAAATAAACAGGCAAGAACTTGTGTCAGTGGTTTTGAGGTGCCTGTATGATAACCTGAACCCAGGGCAGCACCCAACTGTCATAACTTCAGGCAGGCAAAAATGAAATATATTGGATGCAAGTTGATTGGCTACTAGGAGACAAATAGCAAGAGTTTGAATCTGGTGTTTTCTGAAGTTTATGTTTATGCCAAAGGTGTGCCTGCCCTTTGGTGAATAAGAGCCCATGACAGACATGCTGTTGGGTACTTCAGATATCACATCAACCAATAAAACCAGCACCCGGAAATTCACTTGAGGCATGCGTACAAGTGTGCACATAACCAGCAGTGTTTTGATTGTTTCTGAAGCATGGTGAAGTAGCCAATGATGTTGTGAACTCAATTGTGAACTCAAATGAGTGAACTCAAGGGAGGCTGTAATTAATTTCATTTTTAAAAAATAGTTTTGGCTCATGCAGGGATTACTGGCTTCTAGGGGCCAGCATTTTACTAACTGCAGAAATGGGTCTCCTACGAGCCTCCTGCTCAGGCTGGCCCCTCTGAATTGTGATGACGGTTATCAATGAACCGTGTGTCTCAATAAATTTTGTACTTAAAAAAATTCATTAAAAACGTAGTCTTCCATTTGGTGGATATAAAAGTCTCATAAGTCCCCATTCAGAAAAATAATAGTTCAATGTCAAACTTTTATGAATGATCTCTATCACTGCAATGATGAAGTGTATCTTCAGAGTATCTTCACAAAACAAGGCTAGCTTGTCTATCTTACTATCTTCTTTCTGACTTGAGAGAGTAGCTGTGCCCTTTGCTGTTTCATCGTCATAGTGAATATGCTTTTCAAGCTGCACGGGTCCCTTTCTCTGGGCCCTTCCTGTGTGTTCACTGATTTTCCCCTAGAAGTTTCTGGCATCTTCACCGTGAATCATGGCCCTGAAATTTAATTAGCTCCAAAAATAGGAAGGGGGAATGTCTAATTGCAACACGATCGGGACATTTCCTTTCACTCAGAATGGCAGAGGAACGTGCTTGAGGACAGATGAGCTGCTGATGAAAACAGAAAGGGGGTATGTGCCCAAGTCTCTGAGGAGAAGTCCACAGGGAGAGGAAGGGGGATATGTGCCCAAGTCTCTGAGGAGAAGTCCACAGGGAGAGGAAAGGGGGAAGAGCAGACAGGAGAGGCCTTGGAGCTCGGCCGTGTTTGCCAGGGAAGCTGAGTAAATTTCCGACTTGGTGTGAAAGTTGTGAAACCCAAGTGGGTTCCATATATTCACTTCCTCGCCACTCCCTCCACATCAGTGGCTCTCAACCTGTGGGTTGTGACCCCTTTGGGGGTCGAACGACCCTTTCACAGGGGTCACCTGATTCATAACAGTAGCAAGCTTACAGTTACGAAGTAGCAACAAAAATAGTTTTATGGTTGGGAGGTCACCACAACATGAGGAACTGTAGTAAAGGATTGAGGCATTAGAAAGGTTGAGAACCACTGCTCTCCATGCTGAGAAAAAAGAGGTCAACCGCTGAGCAACTCTTCATGCCTAAAAGAGAAGGAATTGAAAGACTAAAGAAAGAAAGAGATTAATAAAAATAGGGATGAAGGAAAAGATTCATAAATGAAAAAGGAGAAGCAAGTAACAGAAGAACAACAGATGGGCCATCCAAGAAGCTTCAAATTCTGTGTCCTCACTTTGACGCCTACTCAGAGTGAGCCTAGAGGACAGAATAGAACTGCATCTGAAACAGACTACTCAATCTTTCTCCAGAGAGTAGGTGGTGCGTTAAGACCACTGATGACTTGGTTCACAGCTGAGGACTTAACTCTTTGTACCACCAGGGCTCCTTTCAAGAGGTGTAGACCACAGAGAAGTTCTTGATAGCATCCATGCCCCCAAATACAAGCAATTGTCTCATCCTGGCGTCTAAGGCACTTTCTGGCTGTACTCTTTACAAGATAGAATTGTTTGTTCTTCTGGGAATCCATGATACTTCCATAACTCTTCCAGAACATCAGAATTCAAGTGCATCCATTCTTCTTATGTCTTCCTTATCCACCGGCCAGCTTTTGCATTCATAAACATATATTGCTTTTTATTCATAAACATATACATACATACTTTTAAGTCAACTTGATTTAATTCCAGTTAACTTAATCCTAACAAAAACCTGTGTGGTGGTTATTCCATTTTCCCATGAGACATCTGAGACTTCCATAATTACTGACTGTCCAAAGCGTCACAACCAGAACTCAGTGTTTGTTTGACTCCAAAGCATATCATTGCACCCCTTGTTTGTAATAAATGCAGCACAATTTATACATTCAGGTTGGTCCATAGGTTCTTGCTAAAGTTGGTCATTTTGAGACATGACATTGTTCCAATAATATTGTCATTGCTGCAAACCACTTGGAGGCACACTTTTAAAACATTTGCTGACCTTAGAGCATTTTCTTTTGATTATCTTCAATAAAAGCTCACTTGTTTCATAGGATAGAGTGTATGTCAACCTCGATGGGCCAGAATTCTCTTATGATGTAATATAATGTTCAATTCCATGCTGGAATCTTCTCGGAAGCAGCGAAGCAGTGTGGGAGCAATAGGGTAGAGAACCACCTCCTGGATCTTGGCACAGACTGGATACAATTGAGAGAGATTTCATTTGGTGTGTACAATACTCAATAGAGATGGATATGGTGTGGACACTAGCTTACTGTTGCTGGGTCTGGGTCTTGCGTCTGGTTCATCAATCACCTGTTCTATCACCTGCCAATCCTTGGAGCTATCAATGAGCTGCCCACCTTGCATTCGGCTGGCTGTCCTTGAATATTCAGCTCTGTATCCACCAGCTGGTGGTCTTCCTGTTTCTTGTTCATCAGCCTCTGCAGCTACAGGGCTCAGGAGAAGCCTCTAGTTTATATCTGAAACATGGACTTGAACCATACTGGGCTTTCCCACTTCCACTACTGTGTGAGCCATTTCTTGATAGCAATCTTTTTATACACAGACACATACAAGTGTTCCTGGCTTTGCTTCTCCAGAGAACCCAGATCAGCACACTTCAGTAAGTAAGCTTTTTAAGAATGAAGCTAATGAGGATATAAGCAGAAACCACTTAGAGCAAGGCTGGTGAAAACTCTTGGTGGCCTTGATACCATGGGAGGTTTAAAGAAAGGCGTATGCTTACTTTGTGTCCTATCAAGTGTCTGAGACATCCCTAAAAGACAGTTGTTAGAGCCGATCAATGGCTCCTTTACTGGTCTAAATGCAGAGATTTTAGGAAGAGCCTTCAAAGTCCAGCTCTGAACTGGTATGTTGATTAAAACCCTATTCTTGTGTCAATAAAGACATCCCTTATTCATACTTCAGAGAAAATCACCTTGAGGTTGCTTTAACTACCTGAGAAGAGAATATGACATTAAAAAAAAGAAACAGATAAGGACCTAGCAGTATTTGAAGATAAAGTTGTTAAGGCATCTCATGTCTTAACTTTTTTTGCTGAAAAATCTGGGTAAGAGAATGGATAGTGACTCTCAATCACTATACTACTTATTTGTAATAAATGCCCCATAATTTATTACATCATTTAACACATCATTGTTTCTCTTGTCTGTGATTGCTTTTGAACTTCAAACCTATGACCATTGGGGGCAAGGTGATGGACCGTGGGGCATTGGAGATGAAATGGTCTTCCATCTTTTGCCCCGAGACTGACAGACCTTTGGGCCTCCAAAGGGTTTGCCTCTAATATTTTTTGAAGGCTGGCACTGGATTTGAGTTGGAGAGGCTCCTCCATACGCAGTTCTTCTGTTCATGGTCCATGAAGCAGTGCTCTCTCCTGAATGGCGCCTGTTTGTCTCAAGGGCTGCCAATTTTCATTACCGCGATAAAGTGGAGGAGGACCGAAATGTCAGACAAAAAGAAAATTACTGGGAAGCTCCCGTGTTTTTCCATTAGAATTTCAGCAACGCCAGGAAGCCAAGGGCAGACAAGATAATGAAGGGGTGGCACAGGCATTTATTTCACTTTTATTTTTCCTTTGAGAAAGTGTTAATAAAATTAGCTGTGTTTCAATAACAGCAAGGATTATAAAAGATACATTTATCAACAATGTACAATTTTCCTACTGGAGTGCATAATAAAACTTTTCAAATGCAAATCTTCTATCAATGAAAATACAAAGGGGCAAGATAAAGGAAAGAAATGACATGAAGCTAATTCTCAGTCATCCTTGAAAACAGGAAAGATTAAAAATTTCACGATAACTGGTAAATCTCCCCAAACTTTTTTCAGTTTTCTCTGCCAGGGCTTTAGTCAATACTGCTTACAAGGAGTCATGCTAATTCTTTTGAAGTTCAGGAACGGAATCGAAATCATCAACGTTTTCTTGTTGCCTGCTATACAAAGTCCCCAATCCTACCTTGCTCTCCAAAGCCAGGCTCCTTACGACAATAAGAGTCCTCCATCAGCCAACCTAGTTTGTCCCTCAAGTCATTTTTCCTGTGTGCTGGAAACTGGTCCCGTGATGGTCTATGATGCTCTCTCCTCCATCTATTTCTGCCCAAGTCCTCCTCATCCCCTGAAGTCATGACAACTCAGATCCTGCCTCTGAGAGTCTGACCTTTCCCATCAAGATCTCAATTCCCCACCCCTTCCCCATGGTGTGAACCAACTCAGAATCTGATATTTTTTACAGCTCACAACTTTTTCATGGATACCACTTCCTCCAGTGAACAGGAAGCTCCTCTGAGAACTGAAAAAGTACACATGTGGGAAGCATTTGCTGGTAGAGTGATGGAGTTTATAATCATACTCCTCCTTCTGTGGAGGTCCAAGAAGATCAAAGAACAGAGAAGCAACACAAAGAAAGAGGCAAGGAAACGAGATAATCCAGAAATTGGACAAATACCTTTCTTTTCATAACAATTTTTATTGCAAATTAGGTGGGGGTTTACATCTCAGATAACCGACTTTGCATTTGACAGTTGAAACTACTTATCAACCCTGACCCCCAGGTTTGACCCTTCATGCACTCCTTGATTTGCACAAGGAATTTCTCAATAACCAAGACTTCACTCTAGATAGGTAAAGGTAAAATATCCAGAGGGCCAATGTGATTCACAGTCAAGGTGTTTTGAGGTGTCTGATAATTTCTTAAACATTGATTCAGCAAATCTTAGTGCAATGGAAATTTCCTTAATATAAGCTTGAAATGTTTTATGAAATTAAATGCTAAAATCATAAATATGCTCTTGAAGGTTTACCCCATCAAAACCATTCTAACCTCAAAAGAGTAATTTATTCATTGGTGAAATGTTGACAGTGTTCTCATCTCTGATGGTAAGAAATAAAAACATTGAATTCTTCTAGGAACCCAACTCTCCCACAACTCTCACCACCTCCCTTTCAAGAGGCTAAAGCTACCTTGTGTTCTTCATGAAAAACCCGAGGAGGCGATGCCCATGGCAAGAATAATCCCAGTCTTCCGTGCCTATTTCCTCAACATTCCCATCAACTCATAACGAAAACAATTACTTGAAAACTTCAAGTATCAAATTAAAAAGCGGAACTGGAGTTCATCTGAAATGTCAAACTCCTTGGCATTTTGTAGGATGAAATGGTTTTCCACTCACTGAAATAAATCCTGTGATCACAGGACCCTTTCTCACCCTGTTGTTTTACTGCAGCCAACATTCATAGATGCAGGATTGAGAATCGCCCCCTGGGCTGAAATGCAGCCTACAGTGATTCCATTATTGGAGCACTTAGCAAAATGACCAGCTTTCTCATGTTTTCCTCAAAGTGTTGGATACTGGTAGCAACTCAAACGTAGTACCCAGCAGCATGCCTAAAAGCACTTATTTACTTATTTTACCCGTCTCCCTACCTACCCTACTAATTACTACACCCCAGCATGGATATGTTCGAAAAATCATTTAGAACTAGAGGAGACATAGGCTTAAAAAATACTAAAAAAGTAAAATAATGATAATAATTAAAAAGCACTACACAGCACAGAAGACTACATTTCCACCCGAACACAATGCCTGCAGAAAGAAGGGTGCCATGGGACTAATGGAAACCAAGCAACCTGCTCACCAGGATGCAGACGTCACACCCACGTTTAAAGAGGGAGAGAGCAAAGTGTCTACATTTTAGTGTACTTCAGAATTCATGTTTGGGTCGAATGAACTTGCATCAGAACTACTTTCCTATTCCTGGGGACCGGTCTACATTGACTGGAAAGTGTCTCTACCTTTCATTCTACTCGGTTGCCATGACAAAGAGATTTGCGGAAGGCTAATCAGTCATTTCTATGATTCCTTACATATGTAACTGACACTGAGTGAGCATCTGGGATGTTCTAGGTCCAGAGAATAAGCGAGATCCCGTCCCTCATGGAGCTTACAGCCCCTCAGAGGACATAGACCATTGACTAGAAGTGAGCTCAGAGCTGCTGCAAAACACTGTACAGTATTGGGCAGTGGGGGCAGGGGCGGGGGCTAAAAGCAATATGTCTCGAAGTAGACTCAGTGATTGGGGAGAACTCTACTGAGGAAGCCTAAGCTGAATTCTCTTAAATGCAAGAGGAGTTGCCTAGGTGAGGAGGGAAGGGGGAAAATAGTTCAGTGTTCCCCAAAGAGGGAATTATATCTGCACAGGACCAAAGGTAGGACAGAGCTTGGCACGCGGCTGAGAAAGAACCAGCTTAAAGAAAGGGCAGACTGTGAGTAGGACCAGGCTGGAGAAGCACGGGCTGGGGTAGATCACTGGAACTTTGAAAGGCAAATTGAAGACATCGGTCTTTCATCCACTGAAATAGTTTAAGCCCAGGAGTGGAACCAAGAGTTTTGCATCATCATTAGACAGTTTGCTTTATGGAGACTGCGAGGAAGGCGGACGGGAAACAAGGTTAGCAACAAGGGCACTAAGAAAGAAGCTCTTGCCATCGTCTGGGAGAGTGATAGAGCTTGCAGTAGGCTGGTGGGTAGTGAAAATGGTTTGTTCTGGGATTCAGCCCTAAAGTTGGATTCCAGTTTACCCAACAGTATCACAGCAGCAATGATCAGGTGATCGACGGTCCTTTGTTAAAATAACAGCCAGGAAAATCCCACGAGGCACAGGTCCCCTCAGTAGCACACGGGGTTGCCTTGAGTTGGAACCAACAACCACAAAGTTGTGGGAAACAGAAGGAAGCAGAAGCAACAGGCTTTGTGACGGACAAGACAGGAAGGGGGTGGGGGGAAGGCACTAAGGGAGAGAGAAGGGACAAGGTGGAATCTGGTCACTGGCTTGAGGAGCTAAATTGGTGGCCGGGTCACATAGAGAGATGAGAAAGCTTGGAAGGAAACCAAATTTCAGGGCTGAAAGATGGGCCAAACAGAGGTTACCACACTGAGCATCAGATTCGGTAGCATATAAACAATACTTCTCTCTGACCTCAATGTTTTTAGTTCACTTGGACTTAGAAATGAACAGAGAATTTAGAAACTTCTTCATCAATCACAGAACTGCAGAATTTTAGACTTGTAAGGCAGTTCCTTATATTAAAACAACAATGCCATGAGCACCAGCCACCCAGCATTTGAAGTTAGAATGTACTTCTAGTAATTTCTGAATTACAACTGGCATCGTTAACTTACCCAGAAGCAAAGGATTCATCCACCTGTGTTCTGGACAAGGTTGTAAAATCTCTTTAAAAACAAGATTGACATTCAAGAATATTGACTGCCATTATTCTGGAATAAACCCATCAGTTTCTACAGAATCTGTACTGAGATTTCTGAAAGTAGAGTCCTGCTTACAGGCTTTTACATTTTTCTTTTGTTTTATGTAATTTTTTAAAAATTTCTTCATTGAACGGGAAGCCCCAGGAGTTTGTATTGATTGGACAAGACCAAGCAAATGCCATCGTTTTCTCTTTGTCATACTTCTCAAAGAATACTTCACTTCATTATTTGAGCTCTGGTAAAAAGTGGTGCCAATACCACTCCCTAACTTGCTTCATTCTCAAGCAATTCTTTCACGCCAAAATGAGCAAATCCTGAAGTCCTTGGATCACACTTTCAATAATGCCCCAAGCCTGTCAACAGCCCGGGGAACATTTTCTCAGCTTCCAGATGCTCAATGGCTGCCTTCCCCTGCAGTCCTCCCTCAGCCTCAGCGCATCTTTTTCTTCTTCTCCTTTTTTTCCTTTTTTCTGTCAGGTTTCCACTCCAAATAGCCCTGCCAAATCATCCCTTCTCCTCTGACAAAATCTATTCTTTCCAATTTGAATGAACATTTTCTTCAAAAGCTATTATAAATAACACAAGGGTGCAGCTGGGAAAGAGAAATGGGAACTTTACAGCCAGTGATTTGGAAATTCAGAGAAACACAAATATTCTGAGCAGAAAGAAGTGCAAACACAGAGGTCAACGTAGAAATATAGAACAGGACTCACTATATATGGCCTTCATGTCTCTGTGATCTGTCATTTCTTAGAAATGGAGTTTAATAAATCCTGGTCAAATTGAGAGGGGGCTGGGCTCTCGGCATGCAAGAGCTATAAAGCACTAGCCCAAAGACTTCTTCCTTTCCTGGGGAGGAAAGAGCTCGAAGGGCTGGGAGCCACAGTCCCGTACACCCGAGACCACGCAACGGAAGCAAGTCCGGGCACTCTACTTCTTGGAGCCAATGTCCCTCTGGAGCCGTCCTGACCCGTCTTGTGGCGACCATGGGTTCTTTGAGTGTATCCTCTTCTATCAGTTCTGTGTGGAGTCGTGAATAAAGTGGGGTTTTGTTTTTGAGGGTGGTGTTTTGTTCTTTCAGTTTTCTCTGCTATCAAGCTCTAGGTTTCAGAGGCAAGCAAAAGCATATTGAAGTAAATTTTTAAATGTTCTTAATGAAGATATCTGCATAACAAGTGTTTACACTGAAGCTATTTAACAGCTAAATGGTCGCCCTACAAGGATCAAGATTGACTATATTCATCAGTTCACAGACATTACACTGGCCTCAATCTTTGTACCTACAACATTGAACTCTTTCTACTTCAAGGTCAAGGACCTTTGATGATGTAGGAGGTTACAGAAGGGGTTATTAACTTCGAGGTCAGTACTTCTAAACCACAAGTCATTCTGCAGGAAAACGGTGAGTCTCTCTACGATTGTAAAGATTTACAATCTCAGAAATCCATAGGATTAGTTCTAATGTCCTATAAGGTCACTATGAATCAGAATTGACTATAAAGCAGTGAGTTTGGTTTGTTTGAGTTTAGACTTCAAGATTGAGATAGTTAAGGTTTATTGTGTCAACCTGGCTGATAAACACATGTGGGATTAATTAAAGGGCAGAGAGTTAAATGGCTTGGTGAGCCTTGCCTTTATAGTTCTCTGTTCTCTTGCTTTGTGATGGTCAGACCAGGGTGCAACTGCCTTACCCAGTTCCCTGCTTCAGCTGGCAAGGCTCACTTCCTGCAACACATCCCCAAGGAGAAGCCGCATGGAACTTACCCCGATGTAACCCTGGGTGCTGGAGCAGCCATGTGGAAACCCCTGCCAGCGCTGAGATGATTACCCTTTCACTAACTCTGCTTTCCTCCTGCAGTTGGCATCATTGTGTCTGTTTTGTGAGATAGAGAACTTTGTAGGTTGGTGTCGGACATATGGACTAGTGTTGGACTTAAGGGCTTGGACAGCACTGGGTTGGAATGCTTTCTTAATGTACACTTACCCTTCATATAAAACTCTCTCTTATATGCATATGAGTTTCTGTAGATTTGTTTCTCTAGTCTACCCAAACGTACACAAAGGTCAGTGTTGTGATTGTTGTAATTGTAGATTGAGTACTGAAGTCCTTGGTTCTGAAGCCTTAGTCTTTGAAAAGTTAGAATTTAAGCCCTAGTTTTGACCTATAGGAGAATCCTTGATGACGTACTTTGATCATCGGTTCAGTGGCCCAAGTCCTATGGTACCAAAGTGCTATGGCTTGTCATTATCAATGACCCTGCCTAACCCTCTACATACCATGAACTGACATCTTGACAGCACCTCTAAAACCAAACTCACTGCCATTGAGGCTATGCTGACTCATCGTGACCCTCTATGGGTTTCCCAGGCTGTCACTGTTTAAGGGAGTAGAAAGCCCAATCTTTCTCTTGCTGAGCTGCTGGTGGTTTTGAACCACCAACCATGGGAATTGCAGCCCAACAATTAGACACTACACCACTAGGCCTCCCAACTAATCACTACTATTTCTAACATGGATACTTTACCAACTAAAGATGGCTTCACTGTTCAGCGGGGCCAAGGACAGGAGAAAGAGAAGAAGGCTAACCTCTTGGTTCCCAAAGCAAAAGTGAAGCCACTCTCCTTGGCAAAGTGCCCAATATTAGACATCATAGCAGTTAGGTGCCCTCAAGTTACTTCTGACTCGAAGCGATCCTATGCAAAACAGAACAAAGCAAGGTCTGGTCCTGTACCATCCTCACAACCGTTGCTATGTTAGAGCCCTTGGTATAGTCACTGTGTCAATCCCTACCACTGAAGGTTTCCTTTTTTTTTTTTTTTTGCTGACCCTCTACTTCACCAAGCATGGTGTCCTTCTCCAGCACTGGTCCCTCCTAATAACATGTACAAAGAACATCTTACCATTCTTGCTTCTAACAATCTTCTTCAAATATAGCTTTGTTTTTCTTCTGGTAGACCATGGTGCAGGCAATATTCCCCACTCACACCATAATTCAAATGCATTAATTCCTCTCCAGTCTTCTCTATTGGTTGTTCAGCTTTCACACACATATGAGGTGACTGGAAGTACCACTGATTGGGTCCAGTACACCTTAGTTCTCAAAGTAAAATTTTGCTTTCTATCACTTTTCAAAGTCTTTTGCAGCAGATTTGCCCAATGGAACACGTCTGATTTTATGACTGCTTCCATGGGCATTGATTATGGATCTAAGTAATGAAATTCTTAACAACTTCAATCTTTTCTCTCTTTATCACAATGTTGCTTACTGGCCTAGTTGCAGATGTTTGGTTTCTTTTAAAATCCATATTAAAGGCTGTCAACTTTGACCTTTATCAGTAAAAGCTTCAACTCCTCTTTACTTTTAGTTAACAAGGTTGTGTCATTTGCACAACCTTGGCCTTAACAGATTGTTAATGGGCCTCCCTCCAATCCTGATGCCACATCTCCACATACTCCAGTGTGCCAAAATTGCTTAGACTACACAAGTAAGTAGAGCAGTGGTTCTCAGCCTTCCTATTGCCGTGCCCCATTCAGACAGTTCCTCATGTGGTGGTGACTCCCCAACCATGAAATTATTTTTGTTGCTACTTCCTAATTGTAATTTTGCTACTGTTATGAATTGGGCGACCCCTGTGAAAGGATCATTCGACCCCCAAAAGGGTCTCAACCCACAGGCTGAGGACCACGGAAGTAGAGTAAAAGGATACCACCTTGATACACGTCTTTAACTGCATATTATCTTCTTGTTCTGTTAAACTATTGCCTCTTGGTCCTTGGATAGGTTCCATGTAAATACAATGAAGTATTCTGGAATTCCCCTGATTTGTTATAAGGCACACAATCAAATTCCTCTGCACAGTCAATAAAATACAGGGAACCATCTTTGCAACATTCTCTGTGCTCAGCCAAGAGCCATCTGACAGCAGTGATATCAGTCCTATTTCCTCTTCTGAATTTGGCTTGAATTTCTGGATATTCTCTGTCCGTGTATGATTGCAAAAGTTTTAAAATTATCTTCAGCAAAAATTGGCTTGTGTGTGATAGTAATAATATTGTTGGGTGATTTCCACATTCTGTTGGATCACTTTTCTTTAGAATGGACACAAACATACTTGTAAGTGTGTCTTCAGTCTGTTGCCCTTCCAATTGACTTGGATGGCCAATATGGATGAGTGAGTGCTTGCAGTGTTGCATTAATTTGTTTAAACATCTACAATGGTATTTCATCAATTTTTGGAGCATTGTTTTTCTTCAACGCCTTCAATGCAGCTTGGAATTCCTTCTTCACTACCGTCAGTTACAGATTATATGCCACCTCTTGAAATGGTAGAAGAGATATCAATTCTTTTTCTCCTCTCATTTTTAAAATTTTTTATTGTGATTTGGTCAAAAGTTTGATACAGAGCACTGTGGAGGACCAGCCTTCCCACAACCAAATGGGTCCAAGGGGCGGTTGTGTAATTGAGAGGTAAATTAAAGAGACATCAGACAAGATAAAGCTTGCAAGGGCTTACCTTCCATGATGACCAGGAAGGGATTATTCAAGAGGCATACACGTAACATGAGGGGGACGATCTAGGGGTATACACACAATAGGAAGGGGATGTACTAGGGGCATTCATGTGTCAGGAAGGTACATACGTAACAAGGTAGGAGGGCTCTAGTCAAGATGGCAGCCTGACCTTGGTTTGACCTTAGATGTCTTTGAACTCTTCTCCAAGGGAGCAATCTATGATCCCTATCTGGAACCTACTTAGGGTGGGGCAGAAAATAGGGTCTGATTGCTTTTGATGGCAGAAGGCCTTCAGGCAGATAGCTTTCAAGCACTTGACCTTCTAGCATATAGTAAGCGATGATGTGTTTGCAAACAGCACCTTAAATTTGGCCTTTTTATGGGGGGACATTGAGGGGAATAACTTTTATGTAGGAGAATGTGAGTGAGACCCATCTCCAAGCCACAAGGGCCTGACCCCCCAGACTCCTTAACGTACGAATGTTGAGAGGTTGTCCGCATGCACTCTCTTCCAGGCTCTGTTTCCCACAGAGCAGATTGGTTTTCTTTCAATAATTCATATGCATTTTGTTTGTGACACTGATTAGCATCTCCACAAAGTAGCAACACTCTTCTCACTTCTTCCCTGCATGTAACATTCCATTGGTTCTTTCTTCTCTGCCTTCTGAGCCTTATCCCTGGGTGCATGCTGCCCATTTGATTTCAGATGGCCAATTGTCCTAAGGAAAACGTACTCCCTCCCCCACTATTATTTTTCACGTTACGGACTCATGTATCATCTTTGTCATTGTCATGTGGCATTCTTCTTCAAGGTGTCTGTCATTTACTGGTGCTGAGCCGGAGGGTGCCCTCTGTTCTAGGCTTGAAAGGTCTGTAAGGGCCATAGTTGCTGGGGTTTCACCAGTTATTTGAACACCAGTGAGCCTGGCATTTTATCTTTATATATTTTACATATAAATGCTTTGCTCCCACACTTTTTCCCCACTCTGTCTGGGGCCTCCTCTTGCAATCACTCTGAGGGCTTGTTACTTTTCTTCTTGAGCCAATTTTCGATATCTTCTGCTCAGCCCCCTAGTCATCATTTATTCCTTTGGATTGAGCTGCACTCGATTCCAAAGCAAGCTTCAGGCCTCCCTATTGGCTTTGTTTCCGTCTTCTTAGTGACCTTTTGCTGTCTTTATTTATGATATCTCTGGTGCCAGCCCTCAAAGTGTCTGGTCTTAGGGTTATTAGTGCTCACTATGTCAAGTGTCTTCTAAACAAGGTCTTTAAGTTCAGCTAGGTTATAGTCAGGACCACAGTTTGGCTCTTGTGAACTTGTTTTAATTTTCTCACATACGAACAATTGATTCAATCCCTGGCTGGGTTCTGACTGCTGATATTCAGCATCTCCTCATCCTTTTCCATGAATATAGTTCATGGAGTCATTTGATTCCTGTGTATTCCATCCAGCAAAGACCATGTGTGTAGTCACCTGTACGTTGTTCAAGGTCTTTGCAATGAGTAAGTCCTTGGTCTTGCAAAATTTTATCATGCGTCTGGTGTCATTTCTGTCAGCAAGGTCCTAGCTTCCAACTATCAGTCCTTACTTGTTCCCAACATTTGTGTTCTAATCACCAGTGCATCTTGGTTGCAGTTTGATCAATTTAGACTGCAGAACTTAGTTCAACGTCTTGGCACGAGTGGTTGCTATGTAAATTTGAACAATGGTCATATTAACTGATAATCCCTTTAAGCATATGGATATTGTCCTGTAACCAACAGTGTTGTGTTTTAGAAAAGAACTTGGAATTGTCTTTTTGATGATGAGTGTGATGTTCTTCCTCTTCAATTTTTCATCCCTAGCATAGTAGACCATATGACTGTCTGATTTAAAAGAGTCAATACCTTTCAAGCCTTTAAGCGGCCATCTAGCCCAGAAGCAACAAAAACCACATGGAAGCAGCACACCAACATGTGTGATCATGAAGGGCTGAAGGTACCAGGCTTTAAACACCAAAGGCGGGGAGAAAAGTCATATCCTTGTCAATGAGGGTG
>NW_022103900.1:50766724-50795934 GCF_000313985.2 Echinops telfairi
GGAAAATGAGCTATTCTGGGAAACCAAGAGGAAAGTGAATTTTGGGAATAATGAGGGCAACAAATGTATAGGTGTGCTTTACACAATTGATCTATGTATTGTGATGAATTGTATGAGCCCCAATAAATTGATTCAAAAAATTTAAAAATAAATAAAAAATAGAAGAGTCAATACCAATCCATTGCAGCTCACTAGTGCCCTAGGGTATCAATTAGGTATCCCTTTCCATTTTTAAATACTTCCAACTTTCTAATATTCATATTTCATTTCTTCTACACACTGATGTTTGATGAGGATTTGCAGCTGTTTCTTCTCATTTTGAGCCATGTCCCTGCAGCAAAGGAAGCCCTCAAAAGTTGGCTCCATCTGTATCATTCAAGTCAACTCTATGCTGCTATTCATAACCTTTTCAGAGGAACATCCCCAGAAGTGCATCACCTCTCCCTTCTCTGTAGTCTATCTGAGCCTGGAGAAGGGCCTCATGCTTGCTCCTCAACAAGATGGATCGGCCCAGTGGGTGACTGCAGCAATAAGCTAAAACACAACAATTGTGAGAAGACCACAGGACTGGACAATGTTTTGTTGTGCATGAGGTCGCTATGGGTCAGAACCAATTCTGTTGCACTTATCAATAAGATTCCTCTCCAACTTAAGAAGTAGAAATTGGACATTGTAATATATATTTGAGAGAGAAGGCTAGGAGTCAGTGTACTCTCTCCCTTTAAAAGAGACTACAGTACTATAGAAACTAACTGGGAAAGGAATAGGTATTCCTAGGTTCTTAGATGAAATTATTTGAGTTATGTGTGCATCACTTTTTGATTGCTCACTTTTAATCAACTTCTACATTCAAACCACCACCAGAGCATCCTCCCATCCCTACCTTACCCCCAGAGCCTACCTGAGAAATCTCTCCAAACTCAGGAAGCCAGACGCTGCAGGAGTTGTCATTTGATTTGTGACAGAGAATGTAGTAAAGATGCCAATGCTAGGAATTCCCTTCCCTTCTGCTGGTTTTCATTTTTCACCTTAAAAAATATATTCCTTGGGCTTCAGAAAGTTTCTGGGTCATTGTTGAAAAAAAGCATAGAAATGCTGTATGTAATTAAAATCAATAACTACAAATAGGAATCATAAATTACCTGCCAAGAAACTCACCTTCAACAGGTCACCACATGCATGCAGCACAGTCAAGCAATCAAGCAGTCAGTTAAGCATACAGGCTGCTCAGCGTGCAGAGGATCCAGAACCATGTTTCTGGGGTGAACAGAGAGGAGATTAAACATGGTACCTTTCCCTGCAGTGCTAAGAGTTCAATAATCAAACTGGGGCCATCAAGTTGCATTTACTTCTTTATAATCACAGCAAGATAGAGAGGAGGGAGGAAAAGAGCCAAGTTTGAGTTTCTCTCCATCCATAATTCCAGATTCACTGCCAAACAGATGTTGGAAATCAAGAGCAAGGAGAATAGAAATGTTTTTTTGTAAAGTCATAAAATGCTAGCGTACAAGGGGAATCTTAGAAAGACATTATCTGATCATTTTCTTTTGCAGATGCGGAGATTGGAACACTGAAGTATGAGTAACACAGCTAGCTGGGGGCCACGGTGTAACAGTGGCGGAAGTCTCATCTTCCAAGTGGGAGATGGGAATTCTCAACCAATGCACCTCGTGGGCACCCCCCACCAGCCTGTCAGTGAAAATGGGCATTTTTTGATCAGATGCCGACAGCACTCCCAGACTAAGCTAGAATTGGGAGAGAGGTCTGGACTTCCATGTCCAAAAATCAGTCAATGAAAAATGGCTCTGTACTGGGCAGTGCATCACTGCACTCTTCACATAGCCTGACTCTACACCTACGGCCCTTTCTAGACAGTTGTGTGGTAGAACTCCCTTTGTTGTTCATTAGTAGTCTTTGTCCTATATTTGATATTCCCTAATCTAGCCAGGGCTGAGTTTGACCAGGAAACTCATTTCTAAAAAAGCCAAAACTCCCAGATGAATCATTTGATGTTTAGGGAATTTGAAGAAAGACTCCATGTTCACTGAGTGGGTCATATAGCTAAAATACTTAAAATACTGAAGACACTATTGACTGACCAATCAAACTTCAGATCACAGACCAGAAAACCTATCTAAAAGTATTTCACTCAGTATATACTCACTCCCCACAAAAAGAAGGCAAATCTCACCATAACGACTACAAGCATTTATCTGTGGTACAGGTGTCTGTTAACTCAACCGAGTGAGTGTTTTATGAGTGTCTTCGGTGCCTGAGGTATTGTGTATAAAGCTTGGTGCTTATAACTGACACTAGAAAAAGGATCTCAGATTGCAAGGAGCTTATAATGTAGGTAAGGAAGCTGTACAATAAAAGCAAAACCAACTGGATTGTGGTCAGGGGGAGGAATGACCTAGGGACACGGAAGGCAGAATTTCCGGGATGAGCTTACATGTGAGCAGGCCACTGGAAAGCAAGAGGAAGTGGCACTATGGAGAAAAGGCCGCAGACCTTGGCCTCTTGAAAGGGGTGATCTGTTTGTTTTTTCTGTTCTTCATTCCACACTCGCTCTTCATACCCTGAAACTTACATTACACCTTACATCTCAAAATTAAAGCTCTTCTCATCAATGTAGTCAATGCACTCCTAGTTCCCACTTTCAATACCACATGATCTCTATTGGAACCCTGGTGACCTTGACCTTCTTAAAACTTTGCCCTTTTCCACTCTTTCCTGATGCTCCACACTCTTGTCTCTCTGGTGGCTCCCTCAGAACCTCCCTGTCCCCAAGGTCCAGTCCCTTGCTTATATCATCTTTGTCTGCACACCCTAGCTAGATAAATTCACCGCTGGTTTATGGTGATGGCATAGAGATTTCTATTTCTAACTTGTATAAAAGAGACACTTTGTTAAACTCCAAGCTCATCTTTCCAACTCTTCACTAAACTGTCAAAATGGATAGTCTCTAAACACTGCAAACTCGATATGGCTGCTACTCAGAAAGAGGGGGAGTTTTACCACAGTGTTCTAGAAAGGGCCCTGGACTTAGGGACAGGGTACGGTATATACTCATATCTGCCACACACGATGGAGTGAAACGCTGTCCAGTGCTACACCAGCAATCACCTTTCTCCTTAAACCTACTGCTTCTCTTCGGTCTTTTATCTCTGCTTCAAAGCCTAACAAACACTCTTTTGTGCTGCTTTCCTTTTCAGACATTCCGTTCCCTGTGGTAGGAATTCTTATCTTTATATTAACCACTGGAGGAAAGTTCAACCTTGAATAATTAACCCAATGTCATGTCTACTATGAGAGCACAGGAAGCAAAATGGTGATAAAGAGAAGAGATTGGAATTGGAAATAAGAGATCTGACTTTAACTTGTGGTTCTAGCCTTTATTACATAGTCAAATCACCTGGTCTCCAGGAGCTTACTTTTCCTGGGCTGTAATATCGACACAAAAGGCTCATAAGCTTTAACAAAGATTCTATCTATCTCGATCCCTTCATCATCTATCAACCCATATATATACATGTATCTATCTATATCTATAGGAAGAATCTAGTTCAGGAAACAGCAACTACATGATCCCCCATCAATGCATGGCATTTTTGCTGCCCTCCCTGCTCGGGGCTATCAAAATGCATAGCTCAGGTGTGTTCTCATTCCAATCCACCAGACCCTGAGCCCATCAATGACAGAGCCTAGACCCCCCAGCTCCACCCCCAGGAATCTAGTATATATTTGTTTAGTTGCAGGACAGATGGAGGCAACACCCAGATCCAGGACTTGGGATCTAGAAGTCAGTGGGGAAATGATGGCATTAAAGGTGAACTATAGGGCCAACTCTTTGGGAGCTAAAGCAAATAATTCCCCATGGGCCTGATGATCTACAGTGCAGCAGGGAGGTGTGGAGCAGGACACTGGGACAGTACTTGGGAGAAGCCCATTTAGGCAACAGGAGCAAGTGACAGGATATAGGGTGTGGAGACACTAGGAAAATTGAAAAAAGAGGGATTTAGGGAAGAAATGAGAGGGTCCAGGGTGCCCAATCCCCCAGAGAGGTTCCTAGGAATAGAACAAACAAAGACTCTGAGGTTTTAGTAAAGGAGAGCATCGTTTTAATAGAAGAGTAGAGACAAAAACAGATCTCAAGGGGTTAAAGTATGTGGGCGAGACACTGACTGGAAATTCTCCCAAGTGCCTAAATCATATGTGAAGTCTAGCATCTGTGTGTGTGTGTGTGAGGGAGTAGCATTTCTAATGTATTGAATGGTGGTACCGTTTGTGACAGAGCCACGGCTAGAACCCAGGCTTCCTTTCCCCTAGTTTCCAGGAGCTACCGCGTCCTGCTGGAGGGTGCAAGTTTCTTGCTGTGTCCATATATGCTCTATCCATCCAGACCTTCAAGCACATGGCACTCCTCCAGTCATCTCCAGCAGTCTCCTTGGTCTCACTGGAGGTCGAGATCTGATGAATTCCTGCCTTGCATGGTTAACACTATCACCGCTCTGAAGCCTGAGGAAACAACCACACGAACAACTTCTTGTCAATTAATTTTAATCAACAGTCAGCCTGGAATGATGGAGTAGAAGTGGTAGACACTTTGGAGGGAAGGTGATGAAATCGCCTTGTAATAGTCGAAGAAGAGAAAACTGACCCTCCTAAGACATGGTCATGGTGTTCAGGACAGAGATCTTCCAGTGTAACTCCCAAACCCAACAGGCATAGAGCTCCTAGAAGGAAACTCAAAGCCCATCACCAAGTGTGGACTGCTTTTTTTTTTTTTTTTTTAATCGATGCCTTGGAAAAATCCATGCTTACTGAAAATTAAAATGACACAACACAGGGAAAATATCACCAATTCAAGATTGCATCTGGATCTCAAAATACTTCAACAGGCCAGCAAGATACTTGGAAACTAATATGATTGATTTAATTAAAAATATATGACGCTTTCATCTGAGATAAAAAACAAACTAACCAAAAAGCCCAAACCAAACTCACTGCCGTGGAGTCCATGCTGACTCACAGCGACCCCCTGTGGGTTTCAGAGACAGTCGCTGTTGACAGGAGTAGAAAGCTCCGTCTTTCTCCCCAGGAGCTGCTGGTGATTTTGAACTGTCCACCATGTAGATCGCAGCCCAACGTGTAACCACTACACCACTAAGACTCCTCCAGGGTTTCAAAAACAAAACAAAACAAAACAGGAAATGCTCAGAAAGATATCTCAAATACATTTAAGCTTTACAACTTTCTAATACAATGTCAACATTGTTAAGGATAGTAAGAAACTGGAAAGCCAATCTGTGAACATGAGAAAAAAGAAGAGGAATTTTAAAAATCCAACAGAAAGCAGAAGGTGAGTTAAAAGAATGAAAGTACTAAAGAAATGCCTTAAATGACTCCAGTTATATCATTTTTCAACAAATATAAACAAATTGCTACCTATGATAGAATAGCAATAGATCTTAAAGAAACAAAAATTCTTCTGCATACTATGTGAAGTCCTTTGGTGATACACATGGTTAAGTGTTCAGCTGCTACTGAAAGAAAGGTTGCTGGTTTGAGCCAAAGCCACCCAGAGGCACCATGGGAGAAATGCTTGACACCACGAAGCACAGTTCTGCTCTGACACATGGGTTGCCATGGGTCTGACTCACCAGCAACTGTGTGTTTTTCAATACACTACATAGGGAATGTATAGGGATGCTTTGAGCCAGTGAGATAAAGGGCAGTAGTAGGACTCAAATAATTTGATGGCAGTGAGATAAAGGCAGTAGTAGGATTCAACTAATTTAACAAGCAATACACTACCTTCATGGCCATTTTAAGCATAAAAAAATATACTGGAAGGTAATTTATTATTTCACATAATTAGCATTTAAATAAAAGAAATAAAAGAGATACACAAAACTAGAATCGATTATAAGAAAGAGCTTTAAAATATTAATGAAATATAGTAAACAATAACTGACAAAAATAGCAAAACTGTTATTTAAGGTATTTCCATATTGCTTCTTGATTGATGTACTCTCTTGCAATGTTCTTTGCTTTTATCTGAGCATCATTGGCTGTGTGATTCATCCTAAACCATCTTCTCACTATGGGAGTAGGATCCCACTTCTTTAGAAGTAGGCCAATCAGACAATTGTAATTGCATTTGATATATTAGAAATGGGCAATTTCTCTTCGCTGAACATATAAGGTTCATCTTTGAAAACTCCCTTTCTGCTCCTGCTATACTGACCGCAATTGTTCTGACAATATTTTCAGCTCTTTGAACACTTTCAGGAATTCCATAATTCACTCCAAATATCTCGTGGAATTGGGGCATAACACAGAATTGTAACAAATGATTGTGTGTCACCCTCTCTGGTTGTTCGGTACTTTTTCCCTTTAAATTAAATGCTTGTTTACTGAAGTAACAACTGCAAGGGAATAGAAATGTACAGTATTTCATCAAAAGTATAATGAGTTTTATGAAATGAATAAATAAATATTACGAGCATAGTTCACCTAATTTTCTACACTTATGGATGGCTGAGTGAACATTATTACTATGGGCACTTAGAACATACCTTTGTACAGAAGAACATTAAAAACAGGTTAAGGAATATGGATTTATGGTCTCCACATTGGGCTGCTATCCAAGCACCCACCTTAGAGAGAACACTGATTACAAGTGCCCCTTTAACAACCGGTTTGCCAAACGCAACAAAAAATTAGTTATCCGTTCTGCGAAAGCGGTGTAAACCGGTGGAACCCCATAACTGATAAAGAGGACAATGGTGGTTCAGTGGTAGAAGTCTCGTCTTCCATGATGGAGGGTGGGGTTCGGCTTCTGGTCAATGCACCTCAGATGGAGGTGCCAC
Source organism: Echinops telfairi (assembly GCF_000313985.2). NCBI lineage: Eukaryota > Metazoa > Chordata > Mammalia > Afrosoricida > Tenrecidae > Echinops > Echinops telfairi. The sequence goes on from NW_022103900.1 coordinate 50,773,600, forward strand.
CTCTCTGTCAGGACAGGGCTGTGGGTTGCTATGACGATGGACAGGTTTCAGTGGAGCTTCCAGATTGAGACAAGTGTGACAATCTACTGCCCAAACCTCAGCCAATACAAACCAAAGGGAGGAGAGCAGTCGGATCTGTAAGCCAGCATGCGACCGTGCAGGACCAGGCAGCCTGTGTTGGTGTCATTGTTCAAGGAGCTGCTGCCGGGAGCTGGGGCTGACCCTACAGAAGTCAGAACAACACGCACTCTATACAGGAAAAGCCATAAAACCAGACGCACTGCCATCCAAGCAATGCATAGTGACTCTATAGGACAGGGTAGGGCTGCCCTGTGGGCTTCCAAGACTATAACTTCTCACAGGAATAGAAAGTCTCAGTAGCAGCTGGTGGTTTCAAACTGAAACCTGGCGGTTCAAAGTCTAATGCATGGCCCAGGACACCACCAGTCAAAAATAGAATCAGGACATTTTTAAAATAAAGAAAAGTGAACACGAAGGAACAATCTGAGTAGACAATTTCTGGCACAGCCGTTTCTTTCCCAGACAAAATGGACTGCACGGCGAAGCACGCTGGGAGGGGTAAGCTGCAGCAGTGTATTGAAATCACAGAGCAGACTCTAGAGTTAGAGAATAATCATTGACTTGAAGATACAAGTTTAGGAAGAAGGAGACCCATTAAATGGTAGTTCATGTAAAAATGATGGGATTTTGCTTTAGGTTTAATCCTGGCCCAGGGATGAAATGGGTGTCTGCAAACACTACAGCAATCATGGCTGACATTGACAGATGCTGTGTGCAGACAGGAGAGGTAAGACCCACTTCCCTCTGCACCGTCGAAATTGATCAGGAGTGAGTGCTCAGACCCAGGTAGGGCATCTTGAGACAGACATTGTCAAACTGGGGACCTGCCACCAGACTGACTGAAATGAAAGCAACATGTGAAACCTGACCTCAGGACCAGTTGAAGGACTGGCGACAGCAGTCAAGAAGAAATGTCTCTGTGCTGGCAGAGTACTGGTGGCGGAGCCCGGATTGGAACAGAACAAATCTCACTGCGGAAATGTTCTCAACCACCCTTTATCTTGAACAGTCATGCAGCAGGACAAAATATAAGGCTTCATTTTCATAAAACCAGAATTATCCTGACCATAAATGGAGTCCTTCGGTGGTGTAAACTATTAGCATGTGCAGCTGCTAACCTAAAGGTTGGAGGTTCAAGTTCATTCTGGGTTGCCTCAAGAAAAGCCAGGGCAATCTACTTCTGAAAGTTCACAATTCCAAACCCCTTTGGAACACAATTCTGCTCTGACACCCATGGAGTTGCCGTGAATTAGTTTAACCATTACATGAAAACTATGGTCATAAATTAAAAGGGACTTTTTTTTCCCCGTTTAGTTCAAGGACTGTTTGTTGGCCTTTAGGAGTGTTTTCCAGTTGAGTCTGTTGGGGCACCAAGCCCTGGCCCCAAAGTCTATTTCTGGTATTCCCTGGGGATTTCGTTCCTCTGTTCCCCTTGCTCTTCTGCTGCACACCCTTAGTGTTGTGGTGGGATCAGATCGGGCGGAATCCCCACACTGTGTCTCCAGTGTTGTCCCCTATAGGGGTATGGGTCAGTGAGGGATGTCATGTCTCATAGTGGGGCCGCCCATATGGACCTCTCTGTGGATTGGCTGCTCTGAGCGGGAGTATCGTCCTCAAGGCTTGGTGGGCCAGGATGTACTCCACATTCTCTTCCTCCCCCTTCATTTGCTCCTGTGTGCTCTGAGCAGACATGTCCCTCTCCCGGAGCTGCAGATTGAGTGCTGTCCTCTGAAATAAACTCTTCTGGAAGGAGGGGCAGGTGTCCATGTAGTTGGGATTGGGGCCGGCCAAAAAGGGACATTTTTTAAGAGTTGAAATGTCTGCATGAAAAAAAATTCTACCTAGAGAAAGACTAAATAAAAAGAACATACAAACAACACAGCAATTCACCCCCCTCCACACCTACTACCGTTGAGTCAATTCCAGCTCATGGTGTTCCTGCAGGATGAGGCACAGAACTGCTCCATAGGGGTTTTGTTCCGGGAGGAGAGGGCCTCACCTTCTGCTCTGCGGAGTGCTAGTAGATTTGAACCACAACATTGCACTTAATAGTCCAATGCTTAACCCTCTATTCTACCAGGACTAAAATGCTAGTCAAGGGGCAAAAAACCTGGATCACTCACACATTGCTGGTGGGGATGTCAAAAAGAGCAGCCACTCTAGGAAGCAGGGTGGCAATTCCTGACAGAACATAACACATGCATGTACCATGTGATCCAGCTGTTGTAGTCAAGGGCATCTATCTCAGAGTAATAAAGACTGGTGTCTATAGCAGCATTATGAGAAATAGTGAAAAGTTGGTAAAAACCTAGATCTCCTTCAGTCGGTAAATGGTTAAATGAACTGTGATACAGCCATGCTAAAGACTACTATTCAGACATGAGAAGAAATGAATTATTGATACACACACACAAAACATGGATAGGTCTACAGGGAAGTGGATTGAATGGAAAAAGTCAATTGCAAATGATTACTTGCTGTATGATTCCAGTGATATGACATTTTTATGTCATATGTCAAAATTTTGTCAAATGACAAAATTAAATGAGAACAGATTAGTGGTTGGATGGGATTGTTTTGGTGGAGGATGTAGTGATATAAGGGCAACAGAAGAGAACATTGTTGTGATGGAATTGTTAGTGTCTTGTCTGGGGGTGGATACATCACCCTACACATACACGAAAATTTACAGAATTGTCAACAAAGCAGGTAAGCACGAGTGCTGTGGAAAAGTTAGAACCCTTGCACATCACTGATGGGGATGAGAAAGGCGGGGGAAGCAGCTTTAAAAGCAGTTGGGTAGTTCTTCCAAGTTTTGATGATCGATTTTCCATGATTGCACTTCGTGGGTGCTATCAAGTTGATTGTGAGTACGGAGTAGGACTGCTGCTCCATTGGGGTTTCAAGGGCGTGACCTTTTGGAAGCAGGTCACCAGGCCTTTCTTACAAGTTGCTTCTGTGTGAGTTTGGACCGCCAATCTTTAGGCTAACAGTCAAGGGCCCCACCCTAGGACTGAGAAGTTATCAATGACCCAATCACCCCACTCTTCTGTGCCCTCTGATGAATTAGACAGGTCACTGGATTGTTCTGGAAGGGGCTTCCAGCAGGTGAGACCAATGAGTCAGGAAAGAGAAATCACTCCCCAAATTGACCCCCCCCAAAAAAAAATATGAAACCTTTTACATGCCAGCATTCCCCTTCCTTGTCATCATCTCAGGCTAGCAAGAGGTTCTGTTTGTGATTGCCTTGTTAAGTGTCATTGAGCCAGTTCCCATTCATAGTGACCCTAGGTACTGCCCAGCACAGCACTGCTGTCTGGTCCTGCACTCTCCCCACCATTGCTGCAGTTGAGCCCATTGTTGCAGCCCCTGTGTCAATCCATCTCCTTGAGGATCTTCCTCTTTTCTCATTGACCCTCTACTTTGCCAACCATGAGAATCCAGGAACTGATCCCTCCTAGTAGCATATCCAAGGTATAAATCTCACCAGTCTTGCTTCCAAGTATTCTGACTGAACTTCTTCCTAACAGATTTGTTGCTTTTGCTGGCAGTCCATAGTATGTTCACTATTCTTTGACAACACCATGATACAAATGTGTTGATTATTCTACAGTCTTCCTTATTCATTGTCCAGCGTTTTCATGCATATGAGACCATTGACAGTACCAGAGTCGGGGTCAGAGGCACCTTAGTCCTGACAGTGATAGCTTTGCTCTTTCATACATTAAAGAGGCCTTCAGAAGCAGATTTTTTTAAAATTTAGAAGCACCAAATTTAAATTTCTACAACTAGATATTGAAGGGAGGAAGTTCTAATAAAAATCACCTCTAAACCGCATCCTGACTAAATGTAAAGCCCTATCTACTTCCTTTGCACTCTTGTCTTTGACAAACATGAACTCTGTAATAAATAGTTCGTATGCACTTGTAGACACCCCTTAATGCCCTGGCTGATGGCTATAAAGGCTTAAATGAACTACAAGTAAAATAATTTTCTCATCACACACATTCACTCAGACATATGTTCATATATTTACTCTCAAAAGCATACACATGCTCAGACACACACATACTGCACATATGAAAGAAGACATAGTGGGTGTCCATTTCAAAGGATATTGTGAGGAACGAAAGTCCTTGTTCTGTGTAGACAAATTGGTAAAAGCCCCCAAGGATACTGTAAAGAATAAAAATCCTTGTTCTGTGGAAACAAACTGGTAAAAGCCACAAGGAAACCTATTTTTCCACTTAAATGGAAAGGAGGTTTTCCAAATAGATGTCTTTTAGGCAGCCCTCCCCCACCCACACCCACACCCGCCACGCCCACACCTGCACCCCTCCTGAAGTGACTATATGGTAAAGTGGCTATACCAGCAATGTTCCATTTAACGTGAAGAGCCCTGCACATTTGTTCCATTGTATTTAGATATCGCTGTTCTCTGAGGGGCAGGCAATCATTGTTTTCAGTGCCTGCTTTCTGCCACCGCTCTGCTAGCAGTGATGAGGAACCCCAAAGCAAAGACTCCCCCTCAGAAGGGTTTACATTCTGCCTGGGCAAAAGCAGACACCCTGGGAAAGTCAAGTGACATGACAGAACCAATAAGACAAAGCAGCGCACAATACCACACAGGAATGAGGTTAGTCCTCAAGAACGTGCGAGAGGTGATCAGTATGTGGATGGAATATTCAACAGAGAGTTTGGGATGGAATATACCAAAATTCACCGTGGCAGCTTCCTCATCTACCAATCTGGATTAAATATACTATCAGCAAAACAGACTTTTCAGGTCCCTGAGGCAGGTGTTTCAGCAATTCTTACCAACTCCCAGACTCCTCCCCGACACCAGCACCCGCACCAGCACACACATCTTAAGATAAAGTCTCTAGGCGAGACTTTTCAGTGAACAGACTCCCATACTGTAAATTCCTCCACAGTCGTATCCCCCGCCACCCCTATGTTACTTCACTTGTAGGGGGCTATGATGCCGGTAGTTAAGCTACCAGTATCTCAAAATCCAGCATGGCTACCCATGGTGCACACATTTCAGCAGAGCCTCCAGAGGAAAATAAGCTATAAAGAAAATCCTGGTGATCTACTTCTGAAGAGTAGCCAATGATAACCTCATGGATTTCAACAAAGCATTGTGTGACTTACTTGCTTTGAGTATCAAGAGAGATCGTTCCCTGGAGGAGGGCATCAGTAGTAAAGGGCTAACTAGGATATGAAAGACTCTTTGTGACCAAGACCAACACAATAGCCCCAGTGAAGGACTCGATCATGCTGGCAATTAGGAAGATGAAACCGTAGTAGGCAACATTTCATTCTGTCTTGATTTGGAGTCCACTTGATGGTAGTTGTGTTAGACCAGGTTGACTAGAGAAACAAATTCATTGACACTCATATATGTATGTGGTAGTTACATAATCTGGCATCAATGTGAGGATCTAGAGTGAAGGGGTGGAGTCTAGCCTGTCAATTAGGTAGTAGCTTGCTGACCCCATTTGGAGGTGCTAAGGAGATAAATAGCTCACTGGAGGCAAGACAGGTACTCACTCCCTGGGAGACATCCCTGGGGAGAGGACACAAGGAAAGAAGCTGATAGAGTCAGACCTCTGGATGCCATATGGAGACCCATGCCAGTGCTGAGATACTTACACCACCACAGGATCCACAGGACTTCCCACCCACTGCCCTGTGACCTTCCTGCATTCGACGTCATTGCATGTGTTTTATGAGTCTGAAGAGGACTTTATAGATTGGTATTGGACATATGGGTTGACATCAGACTTATGAACTTGATCTGGATGGGGCTGAGATGCTTTCTCAATATTCAACTGTTCTTGTATATAAAACTTTTTCCTATACGCACGTGAGTGTCTATGGATTTGTTTCTCTTATCTACCCAGACTAATGAACAACATTCCTGGGACAAAGACCTGATAAAGAGCATAGAGCTCAAGACTATTTGGAAAGAATGGAGGGATTAGGCCAGGTGCCCAATGAGAAGGAGAAGGAGAAGCTAGGGGTGACTAGCAGGTGAAAGGGAGAAGTTGGTTCATGACAGAATTGTAGCAGACCTTGAATGGAATCCCTGGTGATTCAGTTGCCAATCAAAAATGTTGGAGGTTCAAGTTCATCCAGAGGTGTCTCAGAAGAAAGACTTGATGATGTATTTTAACAGAAGAAAATCACCCACAGAAAACTCCCTGGAGTTGAGTTGTATTCTAACATACAAGTAGTCACTCTGTATCAGAGTCAACTTGATGGCAATAAAAAGTATGATTTTGTCCTAAAGGCTGTTGATTGCTCAGTGGTAGCCAATTCATGTTTTCTTCTCTTTTTCTTTTTTGTTTAGCCTGTGTTTTAAAAGGCACTTGATCATAATACAAATAGCTTCAAGTTAAGTGTACTGCATGCAGTAGACATCACATATTTATCTGACCTGCCTGGCCCTAGAGAGATTGGGACTCTTTCTAGAGTTGATAAATCACTGAACGTTGTTAAGTGAGAAGCTAGGATAATAAAACCTTGGTGAAATTAGAGTAGTAGAAAGTTGCAGTGTGTACAGCAAAAGAGTCTAGAAACCTTTACCATCTCAAGAGTCCAGATGTGAGACACCTAAACCTTAAACGTAACAAGGATGTGAGACAACTAAACTTGAACAGTAACCAGGAGAAAGAAAGAAGGCAAACTAAAGATGCATGACTGATGGTAGAGGTGACCAGAGAAGAGAAAATGTCCGTAACAGGAATATCTGTAATGGGCTTCAACCTCTGTGCAGCCAATATGAGCTACGGGACATCTAACAACCCTAAGCTTCATTTCCTAATATGGAAATAAAATGGCCTAACCTAAAATGGTGTCTTAGAAAGCTGCATTGATTTATATAAATCTATATAAGTTTCTGTTACACAATAAGTAGTTATATTTTAAGCTTCAACAAATTTAGGAGCATGTGTGTGTGATAGTGTTTGATTAAGGAGTCCGGGGGGTATAGTGGTTACAAATCAGGCCGCAATCCACACCATCTGCAGTTAAAAGCCACCAGCCACTCCAGGGGAGAAAGTTGGGGCTTCTTAGTCCCATAAAAAGCAGGTCTCTGAAACTCAGAGGAGTAGTTCTGTCCTGTCCTATGCAGTTGCAATGAGTCAGCATTGTTTGATGGCAGTGAGTTGGGGTTTGCGTGTGTGTGTGTGTGTGTGTGTGTGTGTATGTGTGTGTGTACAAAATAAAATTGTATGTTGGTATAGATGTGCGCATATGATGTGCTAGTATATTTCATGTAGTTGAGGATGTCACATATTGGCCAGTCTGTCTGATAAAAATTTGCTATGTAGAATTGGGGAAATTGTGAGTAAAAGTTCAGTTTTAGGTATTTTGTGTCTGTATCCATGTAAAATTGTCCAGCTGGAATTTGCAAACATGAAAAACATGTTGGATCCAAGCTGCAAATGAATTGGGAAAGGTTTTTTTTATCATTTTATTGGAGTCTCATACAGCTCTTATCATAATCTGTAAGGTTTTTTTAAATCATTTTATTGGGGGCTCTTACAACATTGCATACATTAATTTGAATTGGAAACGTTTTGACTGTAAGCGATAGACTACTCAAACTCAGCTGGTGACAACAGTAAGTAATACGAATTCTATCTCTTAATAGGAAATAAAAGATGGACCAGCTCAGGGTTTTGTATTTTAAGTGCTCTGGCTTTCTACTGTTGGAAAGAATTACAGCCTTTAAAACTCACAGGGGCAGTTCTACCCTGTCCTATGGGGTTGCCATGAGTCAATATCAAGCCTACAGCAGTGAGTTTGGTGTGAGTTTGGTGTGGAGTCTTGGTGGTATAGTGGGTTTCATACTGAGACCCTAACCTCGAGGTCAAAACCACCAGCTGCTCCACAAGAGAGAAATGAGGCGGTTTACTCCTGGAAAGAGTTACAATCTCAGGGAGGATACCCTATCCTGTAGGGTCCCTAGAATCAATGGCATGATCGAGGTATTGGTGGTGCTATAAGGTAAGTGTTGGACAGATTACAGGAAGGTCATTGGTTCAAACCCACCAGCCACTTCAAAATAAAGATGAGATTGCTCCCATAAAGAGGTGCAGAACTTTTATACAGAAACCCTATACAGGGTCCCTATGCATTTGAATCAACTCAATGGCAGCGGGTATGGTATTTGGTTACAATGTGCTGAGGGACCCCGATCCCTTGTGTCTTTCTTCCAGCTGTCAAAACATGAGATCTTATCTGCAGCCCTGTTCTCCTGGTCACTGCCTGGTTGAAGTCAGTTGGTACCACATCCATTCAGGGTAATGAAACTGATCACCGGATACCCTCCAGTAGATCTCTTCCCTAGTTTCTGGGACAAACACCTCTCCCTAAATCAATCATTGGCAGAAAGAATGGTCCTCCTACATTTGGTTTAGGTTAATCCAGATTGATCCCATAAACCTGGAGGGAAAGGAATACACATTTAGATGAAATGGCTTCTGGGTACTGGTGTCTCATTGTCTTGTTTCACTGGTTGAGCCTTGGGATGAAGGCTTGGGAGATGGCCCTTAATGGACTAGTCTCATTATCACATGATTACTAAAACAAGCAAAACACAGCTACCTTCTGACTGGTAATTGCTTCCAACTCCTTGTCCAGCACTTAGTGAGACAACTGTCTCTCAGCTCCTCTGAGCAGCCAGACTGAAATCATAACCTTGATCCTGGAATGAATCCAAAAGTGTAAGGATGTCGGTGATGGCAGTTGCTCACTTCCCCACCACCATTTGTCCTAACTCCCACTTTGGCCTTGTGCTTGCAAAACCAGCATGTATTGGATAAGTTACATGAATTACCTGATGCCCTCCACTGGGCCATGCAACAGGTAGGAAACTGAGTTGACTGCCTGGCTGGCAGATGGTGGCAATGAATGACCAGCAGATGGTGGAAGGTTGCCCAGTTGCCGAGAGGAACAGTAAACTCTGGTTGTAGCAGAGCATAAGGCCTGTGTCTATTGATTCACAAGATGAACTCACTCTCAGTCAAACATCCAATTTCTCCCCTGCTCTGAGGTCTGGAATATTTGTTTCATGTCTGGCCTAGAGGTGACATCAGAGCACTGAACAATAAAGTTGGCCACTGCACTTCTCTGGATGTCAGAAAAGGGCAGACAACACAGATGAAGTTTGGGACCTCACTTTCCTGACAGCAAACACGTAACAAGTCAACTCAGGGCCTGAAGACTATCACCCAGCTCCCTGAATCTTACAAGGTCTGCAGTGAAATCACGGTAGACGTATAACATTCCCAATTAGCAAAATGTGCATGAAAATCCCACAAACTTTTCAGACACCTTTGGTAACAAGTGTTGCACCAGTAAGCTTCAAACACACTGGTTGCAAAACTTTTCATGAGCAGTTTCCAAGGAAATGTTGAAGCAATTAGAAAAATTATTGCCTACCAGTTTTTTAAAGCAAAAATTCATTTATTTCTTTTCATTCACATTATGAAAGTCACCTTTAGCTGGATACCAAATGAAAACCAAAGATGTTTGTAGTACAAACCTCATTTATATTTTAATTGGGCATAATATGCTACAGAACTTGCCAAAACTTCAGGAAATGATGGAATACCCACTGAAATGTTTCAGAAAGCTTATGCCGGGAAATTTGGAAAACAGCTACTTGGCCAACTGACTGGAAGAGATCCATATTTGAGCCTATTCCAAAGAAAAGTGACACAACAGAATGCTTAAATTAAAGAATAATATAATTGGTATCACACACAAATAAAATTTTGCTTAAGATCATCCAACAATAGTTTGCAGCAGATCACTGACAGAGAACTGCCAGAAGGTCAGGACAGATCCAGATGAGGACACGGACCAATGGACCTTGACTCAAAGCAGAGAATACCAGAAAGATATTTACTTGTGTTTCACTGACTATGCCAAGGCATTGGATTGTGGGGACCATTCTAAACTGTGAATAACCTTGAGAAGAATAGAAATTGCAAAACACTTCATTGTACTTATTCATAACTTCTGTATGGATCAAGAGGCAGTTGTGTGAATAGAACAAGGGGAATACTGAATGGTTGAAAGTCAGAAAAGGTGTACATCAGGGTTGTATTCTCTGACAATGCTCGTTCAATTTACATGCTGAACAAATCATCAGAGAGGCTGGATTTTATGAAGAAAAGTGTGACCTCAGAATCGGAGGAAGGCTTATTAACAATTGCAATATGCGATGACACAATCTTGCTTGCTGAAAGTGAGGAGGACTTGAAGGACTTGCTGATGAAGATCAAGGATTGTAGTCTTTAGTATGGATTACAACACAATCTAAGGAATACCAAAATTCTCACAATGGACCAAAAGGGAATATCATGTTAAATGAAGAAAAGGTTGAAGTTGTCAAGGATTTTGTCTTGGATCAACAATCAATCAATGCTTATGGAAGAAGCCGTCAAGAGATCAAAAGATGGGCTGCATTGGGTAAATCTGTTGCATAAGATCTCTTTAGAATATTGAAGAGCAAGGAAATCATTTTGAGGACTGAGGTGTACCTGACCCGATCCATGATCTTGTCCATTGCATCATAAGCATGTGAAAGTTGGACATTGAATAAGGAAGGTCATAGAAGAATCAATGCATTTGGATTATGGTGCTGACAAAGAATAGTGAACGCACCATGGACTGTCAAGAGGACAAACCAATCTGTATTAGAAGAAGTAAAGCTAGAGTGCTCCTTAGAGGCAAGGATAGCAAGACTTCATCTTTGGGACAGACCAGTCCCTGGAGAAGGATATCATGTTTGGCAAAATAGATGGGCAGTGAAAGAGAGGAAGACCCTCAACAAGATGGATTGACCCAGTGACTGCTTCAATGGACTCAGGCAGAGGAACCATTGTGAGGATGGGACAGGACTGTGCAGTGTTTCATTCTGTTGTGTGTAGGGCCGCTATGGGTAAGAGCCAACTCAATGGCACCGAACAAAAACATTAGAAAAGCACACATAGCAAGTGTATTGCTCAAGTTGTCATCGGAAACCAAACACCAAAAACCAAATAAAAAAATTTAAAAAAGAAACCAAACACACTCATGGAACCAGCACCTGGATCAGGAAATAGAACATCATCCTTGATTGTGAGCATTGTAAAACTTCGGAGGTTGTTTGTTGCTATATAGATTTGTTTGTTGGTGTTGAGTCTACTCTCATTCCTGGTGACCTTATATATACCAGAAAGAAATATTGCCTGGTCCTGTGCCATTGTCATAATCATTGGTACAGTGTGGGTTTTGTCTCAGTGTTGAGTGCCTCTCCATCTAAGGGCCTCATAATCTAAGACCAACACTGTATTAGAGAAGATGATATTTTTATTGTCACTCATAGTGTTTTCATTTGTTCAATGTCAAAAGTACATTGCCAGGATTTCTTCCAATCCATCTGTCTTCATCCAGAAGCGCTACTGAAACTTGCCCAACATGGCTGACCCTGATGGTATTTGAAAATTGGGGACATAGCTTCCAGTATTGTGGCAATACACAAGTCACCACAATAGGATACAGGAATGGACAGGTGGTGGTTCTATATTCTCCCTTTTAAGAGTAACTGTGATTCTGATTTCCATTAACATAGTTTGCCCTGTCTTTGTTCTTTATACAAATGATTCCTGCAGTATATATTTCTTTGTTTCATTCACTTAACACTAACCACGATCTATATCACAGGGAGTAAGTAATAGATCTCACTGCATAATTCATTTTATTATATGAATATACTGCAATTTACTTAGACATACTGCTGATGGAGAAGGAGTCCTGGTAAGGTATTGGGTTCTGCAATGTGCTTCCAATCACAGGTCAGCAATTCAAAGTCACCACCTACCACGAGGGAAAAAAATATGGGGCTTTCTACTTGTGTCAAGAATTCCTGACTTGGAAATCCACAGGGTAGTTCTACTCTGTCTTATGGGGCTAGTCAGAATTAACTCATTAGCAGTGAGCTTTAAAAAACACAAAAAAGCTGCTGATTTGGGTAATTTGCAGGTGTTGACTACATTAGTACTGCTTTGGACTGTCTTGTACATCGTTGTAGTATCCTGATCTAGTAGAGAGATGTCTGGATCTTGGATGATGAGTTCTGCTGTTAGCCATAGGATTTCCCTGGCAAACATTTGAAAGTCGATCACTGGGCTTTTATTTCTAATCTTTTAAGTACCATATGTACTCGTGGATAAGCCGAGTTTTTCAGCACATTTTTAATGCAGTTTTTATGGTAAAATTAGGTGCCTCATCTGATATCAAGTAGGTACAGTACTAAAAATAAAAGATGACCCGGTGATGACTAAGATGCATCTGAGCCAGCCAAGGCCTTTCCAATTATCTGATATCCAGGTGAAAGCCAGAAAATGAAAAACAAAACAAAACAAAACAGAGATGGAAGAAGAATTGATCTATCTGAATTGTTCAAATGTTGACTAGACCACGAATTCCTGGAAAACAAAGCAGCTTTGGAGAAATTCAAGCAGAATATTCTTTAGATGTGCAAATGGCAAGAGTTAGACTCACTTGTTTTGAGCATGGCATCAAGGAAGATCATTCAGTAGAAAGGGACATCATGTTTGTTCTATCTCACTGCCATCCAGTCAATACTGACTCATAGGGACCCTGTAGGACAGGGTAGAACTGCCCCCTATATGTTTCTGAGTCTGTAACTCTTTATGGGAGTAGAAAGCTCTGTCTCTCTCCTTCAGTGCTGCTGGTGGTTTTGGATTGCAGGTCACAACACCCCCAGGATAGACTCAATAGCAGTGAAATCATGTTTGGTAGATCTTCCCAAACCCCCAATTCCATTGAGTTGATGCCAATTCATAGCAACCCTTTGTAGCATTTGGGGGGCTGTAAATCTGCCTAAGAGCAGATCGCCTCATCCTTCTCCCGTGAAGTGGCTGATGAGTTTAATCATTGGGCTGATGAGTCAGCAGCCCAATGATTCACCAACCAAGGCCCCTTTGTTTAGTACAGGGTAAGTGAAAATACGGAAAACCGTCAATTAGATAAACTGACACAATCGCCTCCAACATATGGAAAATGATGGAGATGCCACAAGAAGCTATACTTCATTCTGTGGTAATAAAGTCACCGTGTGTTGGTGCCTGCTCGATAACATTGAAAAATAGAGTGTATGTATATATTCAACTTCAGTAGATGAATTGTTCTGAAGACTTTTTCAAAGTGAAAGTTAGTGTGTTAGTCTGGGTACTTTTAGAGAAACAAATCCACAGAAACTCATGTATAAGAGAGAGTTTTATATAAAGGTTAAGTGCGCATCAAGAAAACATCCCAACCCAGTGCTGCCCAAGCCCACAAGTCCAACATTAACCCATTAGCCCATATGTCCGACACCAATCCACAAAGTCCCCCTCCATCTCACAAAACACACACTATGATGCTGACTGCAGGAAGAAAGCAAAATCAGTGAATGAGTAAGCATCTCAGCACTGGCAGGGGTCTCCACACGGCTGCTCCAGCACCCAGGGCTGCATCGGCGTAGGTCCATGTGGCTTCTCCTCAGGGATGTCTCGCAGGAAGTCAAACTTGCAAGATGAAGCAGAGAGCTGGCTAAGGCAGCTGCACCCTGCTCCGACTATCAGAAAGCAAGAGACCCGAGAACTAGAAAGGCGAGGCTCACTGATCCATTTATCCCTCTGCCCTTCAATTAACCCCACGTGTTTATCGGCCAGGTTGGCACAATAAACTACCTCAGATATTTTAAAATGTGGAAAATAACCTATGGACTGCTTTCATGAAAGCCTTCAGGTTTAGAAGTTTTACTTGAGAACTTACTCAAATGAAATCTCTCCCACTTGACCAATCCCTTTATTCTGTCCTCAATGGATAATTACTATTCTTTATAAAATGCACTTCAATTATGTTGATGAAACCTTTCTTTAGCCTGGCTACCCCAGTCAAACCTTCCCTCAAAAGACAAGGCCTTACTGCTCATCTGAGGCCTCTTTGTAATGATGAAGACTGAACTGAAGTTCAGAGTGGTGATGAGCTGACAGGGGTCACCAGTAGTGGGTGTCTACAAGAGCCGCAGAATCCATGTGATCTGTATCACATGTCTTCTCTCTGCAGGATCAGGTAGAAAGGCGGAGAGAGGAGCATTCGGAAAGTGCGTACACTGTGGAGCCTGGAGTCCAGACACTGGTTCAACTGCTCTCTTGTGTGGCCTGGGACATGTGACTAACAAGGACAGTTTTTTGGTTTCATCTGTGAACCTGTCATTCACAGCACATTTCCTCTTCTTGTGGGTTGAACAAGACAATTAGAGCAAAATCTGAATACCTTCCCTTGCCTTGTATGGCCTTGCCCAAATTGCTGCCTTCTGATTCCCTCTCCTCTGTTCTTTCCTTGGTGCTGGTCACACGTGTCGCCTGTATTTCCCCCTCAAATGTCTCAAGCACGTTTCCGCTGGGGCCTTTGCACTTGCTATTTCCTCTGCTCTGCATGCTTTTTGCCTTGCTTATCACCGTTACCAGGGTCTCATGATTCAGCTCTGCTTAAATTCACTGTCCACCTCTTATAAAGAACCCAAACCCAACATCCTGTCTCTACCCCGTAAGCCTCTTTAACTTTCTGTGAGATACGTATCATTACATGAAACCACTGGCTTCTTTATGTGCTTTTTCTTCCCACCAGAAGGACATATCCGTAACAGCAACACCATCTTTCTTATGCGTTGCTCTCGTCCCAGCACCTAGATCAGGCGTCCTCAAACTACGGCCCGGCCCGCGGGCCACAGGTATAGGAACAATTGCGAGGTTGGCACAGGACCGTGTGATGTGTCATTGTGTTGTGCTTAGACTATGGGTCCGAACCGACTCGATGGCACCTAACAGCAAGGGCCAAAGTATTTTGTTTCCTGACTGCACATTGGAATTACCTGGGGAGCTTTACCAGGTGTTGATGTCTACTCCTGCCGAGGTCTCATCCTTAGAAAGTCGGAGGGGGCAGAGTGGGAACCAGGGTATCAAGGGTTCCCTCCTAGAGACTCAAATATACTGAAAAAGGTCAGAAAGACTAATCTAGGGTGTCATGTGAGCTTTTTGATCACCTTGCAAGTAACAATGCCGGAGTATTGTCGCTGTTCACATTCTAGGACACTAAGACTCCAGAGAGTTCCTGATACCAGTTGCTAAATGAGTCATCTCCTACCAGAGGTAACTTTGTGTGTGTCACAGTTGAGCAGTGCTGCATAGGGTTTCACTGGCTGATTTTTTAGAAGTTCATTGCCAGAACTTTATTCTAAGGTACCTCTGGGTGGACTTGAGCCTTTCAGTGAGTCACCAAGTGAATGAACCATTTGTACCACCAAGGAGGCCCTGGCACATAGTAGGTGCTCAATAAATAGTTAATGAATGGATGAATGCTTTAGTATACTGCTTTAGCAAAGTAGTATACTGGCTCAGGATCAGCTTCTGCCGCCTTTGGGGTAAACTAGTAATTACCCAGTTCCCTTTCACCGTGTTTCAATACCCTCCCCTGCATGAACCCAGGATCAGCAATTTTTCAGGTCCTAAGGAGACCTGCTCATCAGAGGTTCTGACATTTCTCTTACCTCATTTCAACAAATCGATGCCGTGAACTTTCTGTTCTACACAAACCTGCACTAATGCCTTGCAGTGAATCAGAAATACACCAAAAATACTGTTTAACTCGACAGAAATAAAATCTGTTGGCTGTGGGCAATGCAAACCAGGAACCTGGCAGCTTGGCAAAGCCAGAGAAGCTGCCCATCCCAGCAACTCAAGCCAAGCCGTGATCAATGGGGAAGCTGCCTGGCAGAGTGCATCTCACCCTGGCACAGATGCTGCTCCTGCCCAGCTCAGCAACACCAAGAAGCAATGGCCTGTGCTTGTGCTGTGTGGCCGAAGGCCCGCTACTCCTAGTCACTTCCTGGGCTGTGCCAGGAAGAAAAGGGGGCTTTATTGTTGAAAGTTCTTGGATCTAAAAATAATGTGCATCCATGATTTTGGTTTTTTTCTCTGAAAATGTGAAGTCCTATTGGGAATCTGCTAATCTGTGCTTGTTTTGCTCATTTCAGGGCTGGTCAATAAGTGAGAGAGGCCCAGAAAGTGCAAAATATCTGGAG
The DNA here is from genome assembly GCF_000313985.2 of Echinops telfairi. Lineage (NCBI taxonomy): Eukaryota > Metazoa > Chordata > Mammalia > Afrosoricida > Tenrecidae > Echinops > Echinops telfairi. The sequence continues at coordinate 50,789,834 of NW_022103900.1, forward strand.
ATAAAGATGTCGGGAAGATACTAAGAAGTTACATATGTTCTTCAGACTATATGCTTCAATACACAGGTTTCACCTGACAGAAAATGAACCAAAATGATGTAGTCAGCTCTAATAGACAGAAGATTTTAAAGCTGACCTTGCTTAAGCAATTTAGACTGACATACAAATACACCTGTAACACCCCGTCATTATTTAGAGTTTTAATCCAAGACCACCGTTTTGATGACCCAGGACGCACTGCCCCCACACCCTACACACCTACACACATCCCGCTCCCACACACTTCTTTCAGAACTGCCCTCCTATCACAAGCTAATCACAGCGCCTCCTCTCGTGACCACTGCCTGGCTTCTCCTTCTAGCTTCATGAGCTTCCTCCAATTACACATAGCCGCAAGGTCCCTCTACGTACAATAGCCCCCGAGTTGGTGCTCCCTCTATTTGTCTGAGGCCCCAGCAGTGAGTCCAGACTGATCAGGAACCAGCAATTCAGAAATCCTTGGCTAAGTACCCAGCAGAGGTCACAGTAGCCATGTATTTGGACTGTATCTCACAGTAACTGCCATGACCCCACTGGGGATTCAAAAGTTGGGCCAAGAGGGTCTCTGCTCAAGGGCCTTCCATGCTACTTGGCCAGTGTGGACACTGCAACACATGGCAAGAGTCCACATGTTCATTTCGACATCAAGGGCTTGCAGGGCTGAAGAGGGTGAAATTGGTCCAATGGGTGGGAGCAACACGGCTATCACCAGACGAGGCACTGGAGGTTTGGGGAGCCCAGCTGGAGAACGCCTTGCCTCTGGCAGAACTTCATTGAACACCAGCAACGCCATCCCTTTCGAATCAAAAATGGGATCCCAGGAAAGCCAGACCAATTCTGTGGTCAGATAGTAAGAAAGGAGGCCAGAAAGCAGAACAGGAATGTCAAAGCCAAGAAACCAAAAGTGAGCAGCCAGAATGGAGGACATGGAAGACACAGCCATTCGTGTGGGCACCCGTGAGTCCTTTGAAGCCTTGAGCTGCTGTGTACAGTGTCCGTGGCCTTGCAGTGGTTCCTCGGTGACCTCTGCTACGTAGAACCTATCTCATGGTCTTGGCCTATCTCGCTACTTCTTTATAATGCTCAGTGACAGAGATGGGCTAGGTCAGAGGCTATAACAAGTAGCAGGCACTTGGGATGAGTTTGTTTGCTTTGGATTTTTTGGTTTTGTTTTTGACATGGATTATTTGCTAACATGTTTACATTGGGAAATTATGTGTACAATTTATCTTGAAAATTAGAACACTTGCTAAAACAGCCTCCAGGCCAGCATAGCAACCAGCAGGAAGTTGCGTTTGGGGCTTGTGGGCTCAACCTGTAGTGCAAGCCTTAGTACCAACCCTAACGGTTGGTACCCTGGTCTTGGATAATATTAATCGTGGTAGTGTGGCATGATGTAATTACTGTTATCCTCATCTTGTGGCCATGGACAATTTAGTGTTAAAAATCCTCTGCGAGATACTGCCCCTTCGGGGGAGATAAGATAGACAGCCCTTCACTGCAGGAGTTTTAAAACAACAGAAAGATCAACATAGGTTGATTTTGTAAGACACTGCAAAAATTCGAAGTGACAGTGATTGATGGAATATCAGAAGAGAGGCTTATAAACAGAGTGGGAGATCATAAATTGGAGTTTCATTGTTCACTGTCAGCTAGGGAATGAAAGGTTCAGCCAACGACCTCAGATATGAGGTGGACGGGAGCAGCCTGCCCCTTTCCTGTGTTTTAGTTGTAAAGTTCTGGAATTTTCATAAAGAATATTCATAAATCAGAACCTCTACCCCTAAGCATAACCTCATGCCAGCCCCAAACGACCCGAGCAATTTTGAATACTTAATATATGCTTCCTAAGCATATGCTTCCTTAGTACAAAATTACTAGGGTTATTTTGAACAATAGGGTAGTTACTATTAATTTTTCCTTTCACAGCTTGGTCAAAGGAAGTTTGAAAAAGCTGAAATATTTAAGTCATACATTATAAGCCAGTTTTAATCCAATTAGCTAACTACAAAACCAATCCTACAGTACACCTGTTGTCTCTACCATCTGTAGAGCTGAAGGGTTGGCTCTGTAGTCAATTAATTAGATTGTCGCTCAAACCAACCCAAGTCCAGTGCCTCTGAGTCAATTCTAACTCGTAGCAGTCCTACAAGGACAGAGAAGAACTGCCTCATTGCATCTTCAAGGTGCATAGCTACAGTCTGATTCAACTCAATGGCGATGAGAACCTATACAGCAGCCAAGTGCGACATCCTCATCTATCTCTCGTGAATCAGCTGGCAGATTTGAACTGCTGATCTTTCAGTAAGCAGTCAAGGCTTAACCACTCTGTCACCAAGCCTCCTTATATTGTTACAGGGATTCAGTTACAGAGCAATTGGCTCACAGTAAGTACACAATAAAAGACTTCTCATATTGTTCTTCACATGAAAGGAATTGCCCCCCCCCCACACACACAAAAAATATGTGCTGTTTTTCTAATCTCTGTATCTGTAAATATTACCTTGTTTAACAATAGAGGGCTTTATCTTGTTATGTCAATGAGGTAATATTAATGTAAGGTAGACCCTGTACCTAATTATTTCTGAATTATAAAATGACCAAAATAGACTCAGAGACACAGAAACAGGGGAAGACAGAGGACACATGCAGGTTGTGGGCAAGCCAAGAACTCCAAAGAATCACAGAATGCAAAGGGCTCATGAATCCAGTTTTAAACCACTCATTGCAGTATTTAAGTTACAGACAAAGAATATTCCTGAATCTGCTAGTAAGGAAACTGAAGGTCTTCAAAGAATCAACTTGCTGAAGATGGTCACATAACTAGTGAGGAAGAGAACCAGTATTCAAACCCCAGAATATCTGTGGTTCCAGGGCTCCGTTTCCAATGGGCTGCCCAGACAAACCCAGCAAGAGTGAGAGAGAGTTCATATGGTGCTTTCAAAGTGCAACATTAAAACATTCTGGTTTCTAGAATATATATATTTTTAAATCTCCGTGTTCTCACTCTCCATGGAAAGACACTGCCATCTGTCTCAGGCACCAGCCATGCTCAACAGAGCATGGGGACAAACTCTCCAGCATTGCCTCCTGTACCTCAGCCAGTCCTTCTACATGGGCAGGAAACTCGCTGCCACTCAGACCCACCGTCCGGGATGGTCTCCAGGAATGAGTGACAAGCCTTGCTTTGCGGGAAGCCAAAGGCTCGCCAACAGGCAGTGAGGACAGTATGATAGGGCCAGAAGGCATCAAAGCCAAGGTAGGACCTCACTGCATGTAGCTCAGGAACACACAGAAGCTAGCTGACTGCGTAGCATATGTAGGGTGGAGAGAAGGTCAGGAGGGGATAAAAAAGCCAAATCACAAAGAACACGAGGCTTGGCAAAGAATACCCACAGCCAGGAACTAACGGAGACTCTTCATGGATTCTCTTCAGGAAGAGAGACACCGTCTTCTTGGCTGTCATTCATTCTACCAGGGGTTCAGTGGTCTGTGCCTTCGCTGTGCAGATTTCTACTATTCACTCAAATGCAAGCTGTCTATGAGAATAGATGTTTGCAAAGAAAATTCATAAGTGATAGATTGCTAAACCAGAATGCTAAAGGAATTAACAATGAAGAAACATAATGTTTCCAACAATGGAAACATTCATGCCTGCCCAATAACTGGGAAACCCCTTGCAGAGAAACAATTGAGAAGCCAGGAGGCTATTTGATGAATAAAAACTGATCCCCCAAAGCACAGAGGAGAAGCTGGAGAACATCTCCAGAGAGCAGACTATGTTTGCTGGAAGATTCGGTTTCACCCACCGGAGAATGTTTTCTCCAGCTCCATTTGTTATTTTTTATTTGTTTTGTTGTTGTTGTTTTCAACTTTTTATTGTGAATCGGGTGAAGGTTTTCCAAGCAAGTCCGTTTTCCCTTCAGTAATGCATACACGTTTTGTTTCACGTCATTCATTGTTGTTCCCACAAGGTAACATCCCACTTCCGCCATGTGTCTCCCATTTCCAGTCCTCCGTCTTCCCAATCCTTCCCTGTCACCTGGATTTTGTCCTGGCGCCAGTGCTGCACTTCTGAGATCAAATTCTGGATTGTTCTGAGAAGAAAGGTCCTCCCTTGGGAAACCTGTTAGTTACCTGTTGACTTGTTGGGAAGCAAACACATCTGTCTTGGAAGAAGTCGCTCCAGAGTGCTCCTTAGAAGTGAGGATGGGGAGTCTTCATCTCACATACTTTGGACATGTTTTCAGGAAAGACCAGTCCCTTGAAAGGGATGCCAAGCTTGCGAAAGGAGGGTACAGTGAAAAAAGAGGAAGACCCTCAAGGATTGACAGTGGTGGCTCCAGCAAAGGACTGATAGGACAGTGTTTCCTTCTGTTGAATAAAGGGTTGCTATGGGTTGGAACTGAGTCAATGTACCTAATAACAACAGATTAGACTCCTCTTGTTTTCCTCAAAAGTGACGTGGGGGGTGTATTTCAGTTCCAGGCTCAAAGAGCGACCAAGAGCCACAGCTTCCAGTCCGACCAGTCCCTGAATTACCAGTAAGCCTGGTCTTGGGACTTTGAGTTTTGTTCCATGTTTTCCTGCCACTCTGTCCAGGACCTTCTAGTGGGATCCCTTTCATTCAGTGCAAGTTACCTATAGACAGGAATGTATTGCTCTCAGTTTGCTGTGGGTGTATGCTTTTTGTTTTGTTAAGCTGGTGCTGCTAATTTCATTGTTCCATATCATTTTCTGTGCTGAATTTATTTTGTTTATGGGTTTTCTTATCTTTCTCTGCATTGCTATTGCTTTGCGGTTATAGTTGTTATTGTTGTTAGGTGCCATTCTGTGCCATCCTCACAATTGTTCCAATGTGTCAGTCCATCTTTCTGGGGATCTTGCCTTTTTTTCTCTGCCTCATCTACTTGACCAAATGTGATGTCCTTCTCTAGGGACTGGTCTTTCCTGACAATGTACCCAAAGTATGTAAGATGGAGTCTTGCCATCCTTGGCTCTAAGGTGCACTCTGGCTGTACTTCTTCCAAGACTGATCAGTTTGTCATTTGAGCAGTCCATGGTACTTGCAGTATTCTTTGGCAGTGCTACACTTCAAATGCATCAATTCTTCTTCCATCTTCTTTATTCGCTATCCAGCTTTCACATGACTGTGAGATGATTGAAAATATCATGGCTTGAGTCAGGTCCTCAAAGTACCGTCCTTGATTCTCAGCGCTCTAAAGAAATCTCATGCAGCAGATTTGCCCAATGCAATGTCATCTGAGCTCTTGAATGCTGTTTCTATGAGCATTGGATGCGGATCCAAGCAAGACAAAATCCTTGACAACTTCAGCTGTTTCTCCATGTATCATGACATGACCTATTGGTTAAGTTGTGAAGATTTTGGTCTCCCTTACATTGAGCTGTAATCCATACTGACGGCTGCAATCCTTGATCATTATCAGCAAGTGCTTCAAATCCTCCTCACTGTCGGCAAGCGAGGTTGTGTGACTGCATATGGCAGGGTGTTGATAAGCCGTCCTCCTGCCTGATGCCGTGCATTTCTTCATATAATTTAAATTCTATGATGAGGTACTCAGCATACAGAATGGATCGTTATGCTGAAAGAATACAAGTCTGAAGCACATTTCTCTGATTTTCTGCACTTTTTTCCCCTGCAGTATTTCCTTATTCTGTTCCCACAATTGTCTCTTCATCCATGCAGAAGTTCTGCATAAGCACAAGGAAGTGTTCTGGAATTCCCGTTTTTCTCAATGTTATCCATCGCTTGTTCTGATCCAGACAGTCAAATGCCTTGGTATAGTCAATAAAATATAAGTTAACATCTTTCTGCTATTGTGCTAGTCTGGGTAATTTGGAGAAACAAATCCACAGAAACGCTTATGTATAAGAGAGAGTTTTATATGAAAGGTAAGTGTGCATCAAGAAAACATCCCAGGACGGAGTGACACGTACCAGAGGGACTCCGCAGAATCCAGCCCAGGAGAGCTGCTTAGAGGGAACTTTAACACAACTAGAACACAGGAGGAGCATCGTAAAGATAAGTAGGCACAGACCCA